>NC_134491.1:40916760-41114260 GCF_040206685.1 Ascaphus truei
CCAATTAACATAGCAATATATAACACACATCCCCCCCGCCCCCTAACACATACTATACAGTAATGGGCAAAATTACTATTATCCACATATGGATAATAATGCATTTGCCCATTTAAAATACATATAAATTACAATAAATACAGTAAATACAGTAAATACATATTACACTTACCTTTTGCAGGCACCCACGATGAAGGCCGTCTTCATCCTCATCTTCATCCTGCCCATGTCCCTCCAGTGCTGCAAAACATACAAAACAATCAAAATAGCCAAAGTAATGTCCCCTAACCCCTTAATCACCTTAGCAGTCATTAACTGCTACAGTCATTAAGGGGTTAACCCACCCTCACCCACCACTCGGGAGGCTTACATACCCTCCCCCACTACCCATCCCGTGAGGCCTAACCACCCTCACTCACTAACCCAGGCGGGAGGCCTACCCACATACCCTTGGGGCCAATACCCCCTTCCCCCACCCCCAGTACCCACAATAAAAACAACACACAGCCCTACAATAAACATCATTATATTTATTCAATACATAACCCACCCCCTGTGCCCCCCCATAAATACATGATTTATTATTTTACATACAGGGTTAATACCCCGGGCCCACGGGAGTCCCCAGTGGCCCTGACGGGTGTCCATAGACCTCACAGTATCCCAGCACCATGTTTCAAACAGGGTCTGGAGGCCTACGGGTGGTCCCCGCCAGGCACTGTGGTCCACCAGGTGGTCTCCGTGGGTCACCATGGGCCACAATGGGGTCTCCACGGGCAGGCCCACGGCTGACTGTGGGGCCCCAGGTCAGACCCACAGTTGTCTGAGGGGACTCGGGTGGTTCCCACAGGGGTCTGGGGCCCACGGGTGGTCCCTACGGGTCCGCGGTGCCCCCAACAGATGTGGGGCCACCGGTTCTTCCCCGCAGGTATCCCCCGTGGACACCTCCAGCCTGGTACTCGGGGAAAGCTCGAGGAGACCTCAGGTGGTCTCCAGAGGTCCCCCGCAGACCAAAAGGAACCAACCCTGTATGTTAAAAAATAAACCTGACCTATACATTAAATACATCAATCCCCCCCCCCCAACACATACAGTACAATAATGTACAAAATAACTATTATCCAGATAGGGATAATAGATTATTTGCCCATTATTAAACACATTAACTAGCTTAATAAAATAAACAACGTTCTACTAACCTCATCAATATGAAGCCCCCTCTACAGCAACATCTGTGTCCTCCGTTGCCAACAAAATACATAGCCAATACATTGCAAATACATTCTGCTTTCAATTAACCCCTTATTGTAATTTATATGTATTTTAAATGGGCAATTGCATTATTATCCATATGTGGATAATAGTAATTTTGCCCATTACTGTATTGTATGTGTTAGGGGGTAGGGGGAGGGGGGGGGTATATTTAGTTAGAAATATTGTTTATTTTTTTGGAGGCACAACATTGATACCGCAGGCCCGCGGGTATGCCGGGACTCCCGCGAGGACCCTGGGACGGCCGCGGGGACCCACGCGGGGTCAGCCGGGGACACCCACCGGCCTGTTGTATGGGTGTTGCACATGCAAAAATGTAAACAAAGAAATTTTTCAAAGTCCAGCTTTTTTATCACCTGCCTTTAGCTGGCGAGCTTTGTTGAACGCAACTTTCGCCTATGATAACTTTGCGTAGCTTAGTGAATCCCGGAGAAGGGCAGAATTGAACGGACGATCAAAGTTGGACTTTGAAAAATTTCCAGGAAAAAGTCAGTTTAAGAACGCAAAGTGCCTGTTTTCATGGCTTAGTAAATCGTGTTCGGCGGACCACCATGTTCTAAGAGCACTTTGCATTCTTAAAACGACTTATCACAGCTTAGTGCATAGCCCCCAGAGTCTTCTAAGAAAGATGGTGTATCATATTCTTCTAAAATGGTTTGGTGTCCTTTGACTTTAATATCCTTGGTGATAATCAGAGGCATTGCTTGTAACACCCCCTACCTGTAAAAGAGCATGGTGCATTGTGTATCATTGCTGAGTATCTCTATAAGGTTCTATACCAACATAGCTCCTTGGACATGAAGTATGTGTAACACCCCTAAATATATACGGTATGCGCTCGGGGGAGATCAGGACATTACCTGCTCTGCCAATCTCAGTATCAAGTGTATTAATGGACCTGTCCTCTGACCAATGGCTGTGAGCAGGAGAAAGGATTTAGACCATAGGGCATTGAGAAGTCATGACATCAAGGAAAGAGGAGTGGGGATATAGATAGGCTGGGAGGAGCGTGTGAGAGAGAGACCCACGAGCAGGAGAGATACGAGAGAGGAACCGTCCTGAGGAGTCCGGCCAAGGAGACCTGGCAGGACAGCACTAGTGGGAGAAGGCAGATACATCACCAGAGAAAGGGAGCCTGTGTAAGCTGGGGTTCCAAGCTGTGAGATCACCCCATCAGTGCATTAGTATCTTTTCTAAGTCGCCAACTACCAGCATCCTTTGTGAAGTATCAGAGCTGCAACTGTTTTAAAACACGCAACTCTACTCCAATGCTGAGCTGGCAACAACAGTGGCCCCTTTAGATAGCATACAAGCCACCGGGACTGACTCAGTGGGACATTTGCGCAGCCAGGTCTGCCATTGTACTATATGGGGCCTATTCACAAAGCGGTGATAAAATCAGTGCATTTGCGCCCGACGCTGCATAGATTTATCTCACATTAAGACATGAGGCCAAAAATGGTATTCTCTAAGAATGAATGCCATTTTGTTAAGTGCCGATAGAAAAAAAGCACTATCGCACTATAAATCCGAGCGAGCGGCATTTGAGATGGTACAGGCCTTATATAAGACCTGTGATGTCACATTTGACTGAGAAATAGTTCCCACGCAATCTGATTGGCTGGGATAACCAGGTGACATTTTTTTTTTATGTGACGCAATGTTAAGGGAGTGAAGCCAGCCAATCAGAGTAAATTTTTGGAAAGGATGTGATGTCAGTCTCTTTGGA
The DNA here is from genome assembly GCF_040206685.1 of Ascaphus truei. Taxonomy (NCBI): domain Eukaryota; kingdom Metazoa; phylum Chordata; class Amphibia; order Anura; family Ascaphidae; genus Ascaphus; species Ascaphus truei. The sequence goes on from NC_134491.1 coordinate 40,919,762, forward strand.
ACAGTAGAAAGAGAGTAACATGGAGCACAGTACCAGTACTGGAGGCAGGATCAAAAGTAAAAAATATATAAATTTATTGACACATAGTGCCCGTGAAGAAACTGAGACAACACTCCGACGCGTTCTGCCGTAGCTGGCGATTTATCACCTCCCTTTGGATGATGTCACATCGTTTAAAAAAATGTACTCTGTCACATGGTTTCATACAACCAATAAGATTGGGGATAAACATCTCAAAATCTGATTGGTTGAAGTAACGTGACAGTAGCCATCTTGGTTTTGGTGAAGTGATCTTAAAGGGAAAGGAAGCACAGTCTTTCTGATTGACTGGTTTCACTCCCTTTACATGACATCACATCCAACAAAATAAAAATAAATATGTGACATGGTGATATGTGACATGGTTATCCCAGCCAATCAGATTGCGTGGGAACCATTTCTCAGTCAAATGTGATGTCACAGGTCTTATATAAGGCCTGTACCATCTCATTTGATGCTAAGAAGGTGAAGGAGCAACATCTCCTCCATATTGTATTACAATGGGCAGTACAGTTTATTTATTTATTTATAAAATATTTTACCAGGAAGTAATACATTGAGAGTTACCTCTCGTTTTCAAGTATGTCCTGGGCACAGAGTTAAGACAAATAATACATGGTAACAAATACAGTTACATAAATGAACAGGGTATACATTATATACAAGACATTGCATGCACAGTTAAAGAAAATATATGTTATGGGCGAATGAAACAGTTACAGACCAGATAAAAATGTGAGACAGCCTTAGATTTGAAAGAACTTAAACTGGTGGTGGATGTGAGAGTCTCTGGTAGGTTGTTCCAGTTGTGGGGTGCACGGTAAGAGAAGGAGGAACGGCCGGATACTTTGTTGAGCCTTGGGACCATGAACAGTCTTGTGGAGTCTGATCTCAGGTGATAGGTGCTGAATGTGGTAGAGGTGAGGAGCTTGTTCAGGTAGCTGGGTAGCTTGCCCATAAAGAATTTAAAGGCAAGACAGGAAAGGTGAACTTGCGCCTAGACTCTAGTGATGACCAATCTAGTTCTTTGAGCATTTCGCAGTGATGTGTGTTGTTGTTGCATTGGAGAACAAAACGACAAATTGAATTGTAGAGGGTGTCAAGTTTGCTAAGGTGGGTTTGAGGTGCCGTGCCATATACTATGTCTCCATAGTCAATAATTGGCATTAGCATCTGCTGTGCGATACGCTTTCTGACCAGGAGACTTAGGGAGGATTTGTTCCTGTAAAGTACCCCTAGTTTGGCATACAGTAGGTCTTGGTTGTCAGGGTATCAATGTGCATTCCAAATGTTTAGTGGGAGTAAAACCATAAGCCCAGGTATTTAAAACTAGTGACAGGGGTTAGGGTGGTGTTAGCGTTGGTTCTAATATGGAGCTCAGTCGCTGGAAGCTTTATGAATTTAGTCTTGGTCCCAAATACCATTGTTACAGTCTTGTCAGTGTTTAAAAACAGTTTGTTTTGGGAAATCCAGTTTTCGAGTCTCAAAAAGTCAGACTGAAGTATGTGTTGAAGGTCAGAGAGGTTATGGCTGTGTGCATATAGGATTGTGTCATCTGCATACATGTGTATTGAGGCTTCCTTACAAGCTGTGGGAAGATCATTAATGAACACTGAGAAGAGTAGGGGCCCCAGAACAGAGCCTTGCGGAACACCACAGGTGATATCCAGGGGGTTGGAGTTAGAGCCTGAGATGGACACATGTTGGGATCTTCCTGTTGGTAGGACTGAAACCAGTTTAAAGCATGCTTCCCTATTCCAGAGCTCTGGAGTTTGTTAAACAGGATAGCATGATCAACTGTATGAAAAGCCTTTGCAAAATCTAGGAATACTGCACCAGTGAGTTGTCCCCGTTCCATTCCACACTGGATTTCATTGCAAACTTTTAGCAGGGTAGTTACGGTGGAGTGTTTGGGACGAAAGCCAGATTGGAATTGGCTAGGGAAATTTGTCTTGGTGTAGTAGTCGTTTAATTGGGAGTGGACACATTTTTCCATGACTTTGGATAGAATTGGGAGAAGTGAGATTGGTCTGTAGTTTGAGACAGTGTTTTTGTCCCCACTTTTGAAGATTGGGACAACTCTGGCAGGTTTCCAGGTCTTAGGCCTCGTTCAAGGTGCTGGCTTCGGCGGGCGGGCGTGCTGACGTGCGGGCTGCCGTGAGCAACAAAGTATTCAAATTGAATACTTGTTGTCAGGGTAGCTACTGCCCTGTCTCCGAAGCCAGGAGTTGCCGCTGTCGACAGCTTCAGTAAACGAAAATTTCGTTTACTGCAGCTGAAGCAGCGTCACAGGGACCAAGGCAGCCAATGAAATCATTCTTCAGAATGATTTCAAGGCTGCAACACCTCATCCCTGCTCTCTGTCTGTGGCCGGGAGGATTAGGATGTGACGTCAAAGACACGCCCACTGAACGACAGAACGCCCAGGCTGTCGGCAGGGGATGATCGGACGTCTCCTACACCAGCAACGCGCGCACTCGCGGACGCACGCCCTCCATATGCCAAAGCAGGCACCCTGAACGAGCCCTTAGGGATATGGCCTGCAGACAGGATAGAGTTGACTATGGAAGCAATTGGTTTGGCAATGGCTGGGGCACCAAGTCGTAGGAACCTAGATTGTAGCAAGTCAGGTCCGCATTGGCTGCTTAGTTTTAGTTTGAGGAGCGCTTGTGTAATCTCCTCTTCAGATACTGGGCCAAATTGAAAATTGTGGGCAGTGTTGGGAAGGGGTGGGGCTATGTGGGCACTCCCAGGATGAGATTCAGGTTGGTGGTTTGGGCTGCGTTTCGCTAATAAGTTAGTGGCACACCCCACAAAGTAATCATTGAGTGCATTTGCAATGTCAGTGGGGTTTGTCAGAGTAATATCCCCCTTAGTGATATTACTTGGTTGTTGATGGTTAGGAGGCTGGAATATATTGTTGATAACCTTCCAGAAGTTAGCTGGGTTTGATGTATTTTGGTGGAGATTGTCAGTGTAATATTGTGCTTTTGCGTGCCTTGTTTGCCTTGTGCACATGTTCCGCAGGCATCTGTAGTGATTGAGATCCTTGGTAGTGCCAGTTACTTTGTAGCTTTTCCACAAGGTATCCCTGAGCTGGTAGAGTCCAATAAGGTCAGTTGTAACCCATGGAAGATGGGCCCCCCGTACCCTTATTTTGCGTAGTGGAGCATGGGTATCGCAGAGTTTTAAGTACTCGGATTGGAAATAGTCGAGGGCAGAATCAGGGTCGGGAATTAAATCGATTCTGTGCCATGGGCAGTTGGTAAGGTCATCCAGAAACTGTTGTGGGTTAAAGTTTTTAAATGTTCTAGTGAGGAGAACTTTAGGGCTTGATTGGGGCGGTTTAATTTTCCTTACACAGTACACTATTGCATGGTCACTGAAAATGTCCGGAAGGATGCCAGAGGATTGGATTCTGCTGGGGTTTGAGGAGAGAATCCAGTCTAGCAAGGAATGGTTATGCGATTTCAAGTTTGTCTGTGTGGGTTTGGGAAATGAGTTGTGATAGGTTAAGTTACTTGAGTTGTATCTGGATTTTATGGTTTTTAGGGTGAAGCCAGCTGATGTTGAAATCCCCAAGAACTAGCAGCTCACTCTTCTCGTTCAGAGAGGAAATTGAGCCAAGAAACTGGGTGATACCAGCCAGGGATTGTAGAGGGGCTTTAGGGGGCGGTAGATGCCAGGGAGCAAGATGGGCTTAGAAAAGGGGAGGCAGATTTTGCCAACTAGAATTTCAAAAGAGCGTGGGCTTGGGGGGCAATTTAACTGTGTAAATTGTAATGTGTCTGCAATATAAAATAACACTCCTCCTCCTCTCTTTGACCTATCTCTCCTAAAAATGGAGTATCCCTGAATGGCGATATTTGCATCAGGGGTTTTATGGGTTAGCCATGTTTCTGTAAGAACGATGGCTTTGGGTTTATGCATAAGGCACCATGCCCTTAGTTCGTCCAGTTTGGGCAGCAGGCTCCGAATATTTATATGGGCGACAGCCAGCCATTTTTGGAATTTAAAGGTGGAATTCTCAGAGGCATGGGACAGACTTGAAATGGGAGGACCTGGGTTTGGTTCAATATCACCTGCTAAAGAGAGTAATAGTATGAGCAGAAATTTGGGTAGTTGTTTGCAACTCGTAAATTTGTGGTGTTTGCCATTAGAGTGAGCAGTGGTTGGTGTGCTGGTTTTTAGAGTTCTCCACCAACATTCCGTAGATAGTGAAAGGCTTTTGAGTAGTCCAGGGTGTATGGTGATGTTGGGTGTGGGCCAGGATGGAGGAGTTTGTAGTGTATAGAGGGAGTAACATCTCCATGAGGCCAGGAGAAAGAAAAAAGTTAAGATACATAGCAGGTTCATGATGCCAGAGGTAGGCAGTACTGCATGGAGCTGTTGTGAGTGTGTGCAGACTAAACAGCAGGGGTGTGCATGTTCCTTGTCAAATGTTTTGCTGCATTGCAATGCTAGTCAGTTCTGGGTTTCAGTGGGCTGAGTTGGTGTGGGAGTCAGTTTTGGGAGAGGCTGCAGGGAAATAAGTTGTAAAGGGGTGTGGGGTTAAAATATGCAGGTTAACAAGCATGGGATCAAAGTGTGGTCATATAAGCTCACCGTTTGTTGCCTTGAGTAAGAGTTTGCAGAAAGGATGCAGTCCCCAGTCACCGCTAGTCAAACTATAGTCTAACTATATTGTCACTTAAAATGATCACTTTAAATGCATCACTCTTAAGATGCCAATGCTTCCTTGCCAATGCAAGGGGAATGTGTGTTTTATACATCTAAAGCAGTCACATGACCCTCCCCCCGCCCAATAAATCAGCTTGTTCCAGTTGGTCAATTAAAAACACAGAGTTAAGAGGGGAAAAAAACAAAAAAACACCTTTTGATATTCAAACATACCAAACTTATCACTGCTTAAGGCCACTGAGTAAATCTTTTAAACCGGACTTGCACATCAGGAACATACCTGTGAAGAGAATGCAATTAGATCCATGTCATATCTGCGGAGGTTGTTGGTCTTGCATGAAGAAAGTAAATATATAACTATAGTCTAACTATATTGTCACTTAAAATGGTCACTTTAAATGCATCACTCTTAAGAAGCCAATGCTTCCTTCCTTGAAGGTACAGATGAAGATACAGATAAAGAAGAAGAAGAAAGACCCCCAATTGGATTACAATTAATAGATGAAGAAAAGAAAAAGACGAAAACAACTTACTGTATCTGAGGACCTGGCTTCTTTGTTTGAGAGCTTCCAGAGACCTCGGGAATTATTTGAATGTATTGCACATTTTTTTTATTTTGGCACAGGATTGGTACCACAGGCCAGCGGGAACCCGTGGGGCCCCCGTACACCCGTGGGAACCACTCAAGGTCCCCCGGACACCCAGAAGACCCCAGAAACCCACATGGACCACCCGAGGACCCCCCAGACATTTTTGTTTCCGGCTGTTTATGGGCATTAAAAAGCCATTATAGCGCACTACTGCACTGTTATCACTGCTTTGTGAATAGCAGATCAGGCAGTATCACGCTATAAAGCCATTTGTCGCCCACTAAACCACATATCACTGCTTTGTGAATAGGCCCCTATGTGTGCTTGTCATATCTGCGATCTCCTGGGTTTCAGGCCCTCTGCCTGTGATTCCTTTACTCCGCTTACAAAGTATTGTTATTCATAAGCTGCGTGTCCTGCTGCATTGTCTGCCTCAAGCCTGGCTCTGTGCAGACTGAATGTTCTCTCTCAAATGCAGGGGAGGGGGACTCAGGCCCCTGCCCGACTATACACATACTATTATATATAGGAATTGGAAGAGGGGTACATATGCATGTCTAAAATGTTGGTGCCATTTTTTCCTGCAATAAAGAGCAATAAGTCACAGATGACCCGGTGGTTTGCACTGGTGTTTTGGGGAACGGGATATTAAAGGGGACAGGCTGTTGACTCCACTTTTGTAGAAACTCAATAACAAACTGTTTGGAAAATGTTTTCTTTGAGAAGGAGAAACATTCATTGGTTAGAAGTGTGAGGTCTGTCCGTGCACGTGTCACATTTGGTGAATTTGTATCCCATTCTGTAACAGTCTTGGATTAAACCCAGTCTCTTGAAGTTACTTTTACAGTTCGGACACTCATCTACAAAACGACATGAATGAAACTGAACCTTTATTCCCTTTACTGCTGGAAGGACTAGGGACACACAAATACACAATGAGCAGAATCAAACACATGTATGTATAACATTCACGCCCCCCCCCCCCCCCCATATCTACTGTAAGATCAATGTAAGTGTTTGCTTATCCAACTGAGAAATAAAAAAGTAAAATGATAAACTATTAAGAGGTGAATCAGGATATATGAAAGGTTAGATGGAGCAGAAGAAAAGTGAAATTGTGGAGAGCTCAGGCTCAAATACCACATGATATGAGCAGAATCTACACTGTGAATGTAGGTCAGCAGATGTGATTGGTCTCCATGGGTTACACTGGAGAGGGCAAAGCTGCAAGGAGGTATCCCAGAGGAGGAGATGCTTTTGTTATCTTTGGGAAAGAGAATTAAGCAATCGTTTGCTGACCCAGTAATGTGATGTTCTGGGAGTAAACCCTGTGTGACACTCCCTAAGGTGGTGCTGTGTTGTGAGTTCATTGTGCCTGTGTTTAACAGCAAAGGGTATTCTGGCATCCATGAACAAACCTCGAGAGACACAAGACTGAACTTTTGTCTTCTTATGGTGGTGCTACGTGAGGTGATGGATATCACAAACAAGGTGACTAATATTACATGATAACATTGTGTCTTGATGCATGTCAAACTTTTCTTCTTCCTTTAATCTGCTTCTACCTGTGCCATGTTAAATGTTTGGGTTTATCCAAACATCTCATTGGATACCCCAAATGTGGTCTCTATCTTATGCACTTCTCTGCTTTTTTTCTGTAAACTTTCATTAATAACACAAGCAGACATCCACTGAACTTGAAGTATCATGTATTTGCCATAGCAATTTTCAAATAAAGAAACTCGTGTCCACCAAATTCAGAGTGCGGGACATTACTCTTCAAGGACTCCATTTCCACAGGCTCAGTACCACAAGACTGACGTAAAGCAGATGTGGTGCCTATATTTAAAAAGGGAGCTAGATCACACCCGGGGAATTACAGACCTGTAAGCGTGACATCAATTGTGGGGAAGCTACTTGAAGGTTTAGTATGGGGCAATATTCATGAATACCTAATCGATAAAAAAATTATTTGTAATAGTCAGCATGAATTGATAAAAGATAGATCGTGCCACACGAAACATATTCATTTTTTTTTTTTTTGAGGAGGTAAGCAGGAATTTACTATGCCAAGAAAATTGTGTCCTCCAAATAAATATTAAGTCCAATTCTTACCTGACCGTGCTCATGTCCCAGGTGGCCCCACTGTGGGCCAATGAAGTACTGTAGAAAAGGGGTAAAGCATGGGCACAATGCACTTTCTTGCAAAGAAAAGGTTATTTTTTTATGCTATAATAAGTAGGAATTTAGACCAGAGTAATCCAGTTGATGTGGTCTACTTAGATTTTTCAAAGGTTTTTGATACGGTTCCACACACAAAGACTTGGAGAGACTGGAAACGTGGGCAGGTAAATGGCAGATGAGGTTTAATACAGATAAAGGTAAGGTTATGCATTTGGGAAGCAAGAATAAACAGGCGACTTACAAATTAAATGGGACAAAATTAGGTCAATCATTGAGGGAGATTGAGTGCTTGTAGACAGCAGGCTTAGCAATAGTGCTCAATGTCATGCAGTTGCTGCAAAGGCAAATAAGTTATCTTGTGTAGCCCTCTTTCCCCCTAGGGAAAAGAGTCTACAGGTGCTGGCTGTACCTGTCAGCTCACGGAGATCCCAAACCTCCGCCACGGGGAGCCCGGGGTGATACAACATTACAACTTTGTACTGCGCCTCCACCTGGGAGGGATCCCAACGTAGTGAGAGGAGCCCCTCACAGGAACCATAATATTGATATCCACACACAGTATATGATAAGAATACCCTTTTACTAAAGAACATGTAAATAATCAGTGATAACCGGATAATAACTCTACTGGTTACAGCTACCCCTTCACCTCTCAGGGCCTTATCCCACCACCGGGCATCCCACACCGTGTCCACCGTCCCTGAGGGGCCCTCAGGCACCCAACCACCCTGGTATCCACAAGAATAACACCCCCACCCTGGTATGTGGTCAGCGCTGCCACTCTGTTGGTGCACTTAAAGATATAGGTACCTGGCGGGAGCTCCAGCACCCGGGTGCGCTGATGGGTAGCTTTACAGGATCGGCCAATCCAGCGATTCTTCTGCTTCTGTCGAGGTCCTCCTCCGCATGGGTGGTAACCCGCTGGAGTGTCCCACTTACAGACAGTCTTGGTATCCTGTTAAGTGCAGAAACACAGAGATAAAGAACCCCTATGTTAGGAGCACTCGGCGGCTTGGGATACTGATGTGGATAATCCTATATAGAACCTGATGGAGACAGTGGATCTTAATAATTTGTAAAATGGAGTTAGGTTAAAAAACAATTTTAATTGGAGAAATCCTCAAATAAAATAAATGGTCCTCAATGTGGAATAATCCTATGTTAATGGCGAATTAAAATAAAGGTGAAGGTGAGGGGAAAACAAAAGGGATAAAAGTTCCTCTTGAATTATAGGCTCTCTCTATACACTTCGGCAGGGCCGGTAAGTGTGTACACAGTTTAGTAATAGGGTAGGTAAGTATACTCAAATGGTGGATGCAGTGTGTGACGTAAAAATATTAAGCAATATGGATGTACAAATAGCTCAATATGTACCATTAGAGCAGCTCAAAACATGATCCATGTATATAAACTGTGTATATCCAGTGCTGCGAGTCCGACATACAATGACACATGGATGGTAGAGACGAAAGCATCATTTTGCCACTGTATAAATCCTTAGTAAGACCACACCTTGAATATGGAGTACAGTTTTGGGCACCACTCCATAAAATACATTCTGGAACTAGAAAAAGTAGAGAAGAGCCACCAAATGAATAAAGTTGTCGGGAAATCTGATTTATGAGGAGAAGCAAACTAAATTGATTTGTTTACATTATGGGGTTCAGTCTACAAGGGGATATGTTAACTATATACAAATATATTCAGGGTCAATACAAGGAAAGGAAAGGTATACAGGGATATGCCAAACAAGTGCTGTAAATATAGAAAGGATGTTGATCCATGGAGAAATCTAACTGCCATAATTTACTGGCGTCAGGAAAGAATGTATTTTTCCTCTTATAAAACATAGTAGTATAATGTTTCATGGGGTTTTTTATTCCTTCTCCTGGATCAACATACTGTACTGTAAATACAAATATAAGATAAGCATTTGTCGTCTAAATTTAACATTGAACCTGAGGTACATACAGTATGTCTTTTCTTTCAATCTCATCTACTCAACTCTGTGGATTTATATATTTTTTTACAATGCTTAGTTTTGTAATTAATAAGGCTGATCACAGCGTAGCGAACTGTCAACAAATGTTAAAAATTATTTGCACCAATGTAAGAAAAAGTGTTGTGTGGTTATACGAAGCTGTACTTGATTTACTACAGTCTTAGAAGTTACATTTATTGGTTTGGACTTTTTCCAGTCTTTGTTATACAATAATTGCAAAATGTGCCACATTTTCCAGCTCAGTGGATCATCTTAATACAGTTTACTAGTGGTAGTCTTACACATTGCTAAATTGAATTAGCAGGTAATGCCAATTTTATTGAAAACAATTTCCCCAAAATGACATAACATTTTCAAGGGGAAAATAGCAGAAAGTGTTCACCATAAAATATAGTGTTGGTTCCAATTGTCTAGATAAAATTAATAGTGATTGTGACATATAATGTCAATACAAATATGATTGTTTAAAGTGAGACTGTGTGTGGGGGACAGTATTATTAGTACACTCACCCTCACACTTCATTGGGGGAGAAAAAAAACTTTGTTTTGCACAAATTGACTTTGCTTTTGATTTTTTAACTTCATTTGACACTTTATATTTTTCTGCTGCTGGTCTCTTCAGTATGAAGCGGGGGTTTTCTAGAGCTGAACACAATCATTTCAGCTCCGGGGACCCCCTGCGTCCTGATATACTAACCTCCGAAGGTGCCCCTGGTAGCTTCCATGGCTGGGTAAACAATATGGAGGTTTAAATCTCTCGTCACGTGGGCCAATAGGAACCCGCCAAGGATGCCGCAGGAGGGTAAGTATCTCAGAAAGCGGGGGGTCCCAATGCCCAGGAGCTGAAAATAGCGAGGTTCAGCTCCGGAGACCCCCTGCTTCATACCCATTTTAAATACAATGGTTGGAATACTGTTTTTACATCACTGTAAAGATACGCTAAAGGGAACGTCTGACCCAAAGAGTTTACAATATATTATATAATTAAATATATTTATTTTTTCGGTGGAGCGCCGTGTAATATTTATCTTAGCAGCATTATAATATTTTTAGCTGTTGCCAAGACAGCTTCTGCCCTCTTGTGTTTGCAGCTGATTATTGCTTTTTCAAGCCTCAATCTCAAAGTGCATGAGAATGTTTCTGCAGAGCCGGCTGATTGCCAATTCCAGTGTTGGGTCTTTGGTCCTGGCGTTCGGCAGCAGCACGTAGAGAGCGGTACCTGGTTGTTTGTTTACTTTTAGGCATTCCTATGATAGAAATTGGAACCCAGTGGTACACCTGTTTGGGGAGGAATCTCAGTCTCTGTGAAGATGACCCATGACCCGGAGCACCAGTCTGTGTCACAGAGGGAAAATGGCCGACCAGACCCGGAGCACCTGTCTGTGTCACAGAGGGAAGATGGCCGACCATGACCCGGAGCACCTGTCTGTGTCACAGAGGGAAGATGGCCGACCATGACCCGGAGCACTTGTCTGTGTTACAGAGGGAAGATGGCCGACCATGACCCGGAGCACCTGTCTGTGTCACAGAGGGAAGATGGCCGACCATGACCCGGAGCACCTGTCTGTGTCACAGAGGGAAGATGGCCGACCATGACCCGGAGCACCTGTCTGTGTCACAGAGGGAAGATGGCCGACCATGACCCGGAGCACCTGTCTGTGTCACAGAGGGAAGATGGCCGACCATGACCCGGAGCACCTCCTGTGTCACAGAGGGAAGATGGCAAACCATGACTCGGGGCACCAGTCTCTGTCACAGAGGGAAGATGGCCGACCGTGACCCGGAGCACCTGTCTGTGTCACAGAGGGAAGATGGCCGACCATGACCCGGAGCACCTGTCTGTGTCACAGAGGGAAGATGGCTGACCATGACTCGGGGCACCAGTCTCTGTCACAGAAGGAAGATGGCCGACCGTGACCCGGAGCACCTGTCTGTGTCACAGAGGGAAGATGGCCGACCATGACCCGGAGCACCTGTCTGTGTCACAGAGGGAAGATAGCCGACCATGACCCGGAGCACCTGTCTGTGTCACAGAGGGAAGATGGCCGACCATGACCCGGAGCACCTGTCTGTGTCACAGAGGGAAGATGGCCGACCATGACCCGGAGCACCTGTCTGTGTCACAGAGGGAAGATGGCCGACCATGACCCGGAGCACCTCCTGTGTCACAGAGGGAAGATGGCTGACCATGACTCGGGGCACCAGTCTCTGTCACAGAGGGAAGATGGCCGACCGTGACCCGGAGCACCTGTCTGTGTCACAGAGGGAAGATGGCCGACCATGACCCGGAGCACCTGTCTGTGTCACAGAGGGAAGATGGCTGACCATGACTCGGGGCACCAGTCTCTGTCACAGAAGGAAGGTGGCCGACCGTGACCCGGAGCACCTGTCTGTGTCACAGAGGGAAGATGGGATTTAAGTCATCCGTACCCTTTAGCTTACATCCAGGGCTGCTAATAGAAGTCACGGGGCCCAGGACAAATGAAAGGAGCAGGGCCACCCCCACCCCCCAATCCATAGCGCACCTACCATGGGAATTTTCTTTTAGCGCGCAACTTTTACTTAATACGAATACAAAAACAACACAAAACCTTGCTGCGAGCACTCTAACACTGCACATGGTGAATGATATAATTAAAATAGTTTATTTAATGTCCAAAACGAATATAAAATAAAGGGCTTTAAAAATAGAACAACGACGTGAAGTGACTAGGATCGATGTATAAACACTATATGAGTGCACTCAATCAAACACTTACGGAGGTATACGGACAAATGTCCTGATTCTGAAATCTTAATATATAAAATCGAATGGTTAGTGAGGTTAGTGCTATCTGCGGTGAATCTGATTGGTCCGTGACTCATTGGCCAAGAGGTACGCCCCACTGTGACATCACCTCCTTCACTCTCACACACTTGCAGTCACACCACACGCCCAGAACCTCTGAGGACTCCTTGGTACACAGTCACCCCCTCACACTCACACACTCAGTGTCACACTCAACACTGTACACACACTCACACTCAACCCTGTACACACACACACACACTGTCACCCCTGTGTACACACACATTCACAGTCACCCCTGTGAAACAACAACCTGTACACACACACACACACACACACTCTCAGCCCTGTGTACACACACACACTGTCAGGCCTGTGTACACACACACACACACACACTCTCACCCCTGTGTACACACACACCCCCTCCGCTCACCTCTCCCGGCGCTCCCGCTCCCCTCATCTCCATCCCCGGCGGGGGAACAGGCAGCGGACCTCGCGGCGCCTCATCTCCATCCCCGCGCAGTGGACCCCCTTCCTCCCTCGCGATGCGCCTAAGATGGCGGCGGCGCCAAGTGAGATGTCCCTGTGCACACGTGCACACATTACACCCCCTCCGCTCACCTCTCCCGGCACTCCCGCTCCCCTCATCTCCATCCCCGGCGGGGGAACAGGCAGTGGACCTCGCGGCGCCTCATCTCCATCCCCGGCGGGGGAACAGGCAGCGGACCCCCTTCCTCCCTCGCGATGCGCCTAAGATGGCGGCGGCGCCGAGTGAGAAGATGGCGGCGGCCGGAAGTAGTTCCCTCACGGCGCCGAGTGAGAAGATGGCTGCGGCCTGAACTACAAGTAGGTGTCACGTGTGTGTCGCTCTAGGTGACGTGTGTGTGTGTGTGTCACTGTGTGTCTGTGTGACAGTGTGTGTGTGTGACACTGTGTGTGTGTGTGTGACACTGTGTGTGTGACACTGTGTGTGTGTGTGTCACACTATGTGTGTGTGTTGCCCCCCCTGCCTTTCATGCCCCCCCGCCTTTCACGCCCACCCCCCCCCCCCCCGCCTTTCACGCCCCCCCTGCCTTTCACGCCCCCCCCCTGCCTTTCACGCCCCCCCTGCCTTTCACGCGCCCCCCCCTGCCTTTCACACCCCCCCTCACGGCCTCCGGGCAACGCCGGGTATATCAGCTAGTATATATATATACAGCCTGGCTGTGCTCAAAGCTGTGACCATGCAGCAAGCTTATGCCTATAGGGAACCATGTTAAAAATGGTTTTAGAGGCAAAAAGTGACACTGTGTGCTCATTTGCATGTCATTTCCCAGAATCCCTTGCTGCAGTGGAAGTGCTGTATGCTGGGTGATAATGGTGAAAGGCGGGGTTGCAGACCTGCCTAAGACATGCAGATGAGCATAAAGTTGTATTTGCATATATATATATATATATATATATATATATATATATATATATATATACACAGTGGTCGACAAATCACCCAAAAATCTACTCGCCGAACAAAAAATCTACTCGCCCCTAGTCCCGCCCCCATCCCCGCCCCTAGTCCCATCCCCGCCCCTAGTCCCATCCCCAGACCCGCTTTGAAAAAAAAAAAATGAATAAATTCCTAGTAAGAACAACATTCGTTTTTGACATTAGTTTATTTATTGTATTACATTATACTACAATTAGTCCTTGTTACGTGTGTGTGTGTGTATGTGTGTATGTGTGTGTGTGTAAATGTCGGATTTAGAAATAAAAGACAGGTGTGAATGACTAGTTTCCTGAACCCCTTAACCAGTGTCTGGACCCCCCCCCCCCCCCCCCGTGTCACAATATTTAAAGCAGCAATCCCGCCTGGGATCTTACCTGATCCGCAGTCCCTCAATGTCCAGGTACCCTCATTCCCGCAATGTTATACATTGGAGGGGATGTGTTCCCTACCTGTCTTCTGGGTTAGGGGGGGTTCCGATGTCTTCCGTGTGAAGTTCGAGAGATAGGTGGAAGAAAGCAGTATAGGTTATTTCGGTGTAGGTATAGGGCAGTTAAGATATATAGGGTAAATAAGAGATCCAGAATGTGAGAGAGAAAGAGTGTGGGTGAGAGAGAGAGACAGAAAGAGAGAGTGGGTGAGAGAGAGAGAGAGAGAGAGAGAGAAAGAGAGAGTGGTTGAGAGAGAGACAGAGAGAGACCGAGAGAGAGACAGAGACAGAGAGACAGATAGACAGAGAGAGAGAGACAGAGAGAGAGACACACAGAGAGAGAGAAAGAGAAAGATACAGAGAGAGACACACAGAGACACAGAGAGAGAGAGACAGAGACAGAGAGAGAGACACACACACACACACACACACACACAGAGACACAGAGAAAGAGAGACACAGAGAAAGAGGGACACAGAGAAAGAGAGACACAGAAAAAGAGAGAGAATGAGAGAGACACAGAAAGAGAGAGAACACACACAGAGAGAATGAGAGACAAAGACAGAGAGAGAGTGACAGAGAGAGTGCGACAGAGAGAGTGCGACAGAGAGAGAGGGCGACAGAGAGAGGGCGACAGAGAGAGTGAGAGGGCGACAGGGAAAGGGAGAGGGTGACAGGGAAAAGGTGAGGGTGACAGGGAAAGGGTGAGGGCGACAGGGAAAGGGTGAGGGCGACAGGGAAAGGGTGAGGGCGACAGGGAATGGGTGGGGCCGACAGGGATGGGTGAGGGCGACAGGGATGGGTGAGGGCGACAGGGAAAGGGTGAGGGCAACAGGGAGAGGGTGAGGGCGACAGGGAAAGGGTGAGGGCGACAGGGAAAGGGTGAGGGCGACAGGGATGGGTGAGGGCGACAGGGAAAGGGTGAGGGCGACAGGGAGAGGGCGACAGGGAAAGGATGAGGACGACAGGGATGGGTGAGGGCAACAGGGATGGGTGAGGGCGACAGGGAAAGGGTGAGGGCGACAGGGAGAGGGTGAGGGCGACAGGGAGAGGGTGAGAGCAACTGGGAAAGGGTGAGGGCGACAGGGAGAGGGTGAGGGTGACACAGGGAGAGGGTGACACAGGGAGAGGGTGACACAGGGAGAGGGTGACACGGGGAGAGGGTGACACAGGGAGAGGGTGACACAGGGAGAGGGTGACACGGGGAGAGGGTGACACGGGGAGAGGGTGACACGGGGAGAGGGTGACACGGGGAGAGGGTGAGAGGGGGACACACTCACAGACACACAGACTCACTCACAGACGCACACACTCACAGACCCTCACAGACACACACTCACACACTCACACTCTCACGCTCTCACACTCTCACACACACTCTCACACACACTGACACACTGACACACACTGACAGACACACACACACACTGACAGACACGCACACATACACCGACAGACACACACACACTCTGACAGACACACACACACTGACAGACACGCACACACTCTGACAGACACATACACACACACACTGTGACAGACACACACACACACCCACACACTGACAGACACACACACACTCACACACACTCTGACAGACACATACACACACTCTGACAGACACACACACTCTGACACACACACACACACACACTCTGACAGATACACACACACACACTCTGACAGACACACACACTCTCTCTCTCTCTCACACACACACACACACACACACACACACACACACACACACACAAACACACACACACACACACACACACACACACACACACACACACACACTCTGACAGACAACACACACACACACACACACACACACATTCTGACAGATACACACACACACACACACTCTGACAGACAACACACACACACACACACTCTGACACACACACACACACACACACACTCTGACAGACACACACACTCTCACACACACACACACTCTGACAGACACACACACTACCAGAAACGGCGCCGGGAGTCCCGCTCACCATCGGAGGTATGTTGGAGTTATCGGGGGCTGCGGGCGACATCGGGAGCTTGCGGGAGACATCGGAGGTTTGAGGGGGCCTGCAGGGGTTTGCGGCGGCTTGCGGGAGACATCGGAGGTTTGAGGGGGTTTGCGGGGGCTTGCGGGAGACATCGGAGGTTTGAGGGGGCCTGCGGGGGTTTGCGGCAGCTTGCAGGAGACATCGGAGGTTTGAGGGGGCCTGCGGGGGTTTGCGCCGGCTTGCGGGAGACATCAGAGGTTTTTTTTGTCCATGCTAGACACACTGTGGGGGCATGTCTAGGGGTGTCACAGAGCTGGATCGCCTTCATTGGGTTTCAAATGAGTTTCAACTGATTTCTCACGCAACGCGTGCCCCCTCCTGCTGCTGCCCACGCGTACCCATGCAGTCTATGGGCGCAATCAATGCTGTCTGCGGCAGCATGGACTTAGCCTTAATCTGTATGGGCTGCAAAACACCTGAGATGTGAACCAAAACCTCTGCGTGGCAGCCGGCAGGTGAGGAACCACCTATGCCCTAACAGGGCTGTCCTCTAAACCTGGACTGTTATGCCGCACATATAGTAGCGTCGACATGCTCGTGACTGGCCCTACTACCTCCTTCCACATTACTGTTGGAACTACGATCATTCACCCAGTAGCCCAAGCACGCTGCCTAGGGGTCACATTCGACTCCTCTCTCACATTCGCCCCTCACATTCAAAACATTTCTAAACTTGTCGCTTTTTCCTCCGCAATATAACTAAGATACGCCCTTTCCTCTGTTGCTCGACTGCTAAAACTCTGACTCAGGCCCTCATTCTCTCCCGTCTTGATTACTGTAACCTCCTGCTGTCCGGCCTTCCTGCCTCTCACCTGTCTCCCCTACAATCTATCCTAAACGCTGCTGCCAGAATCACTCTACTCTTTCCTAGATCTGTCTCAGCATCTCCCCTCCTGAAATCCCTCTCCTGGCTTCCAATCTAATCCCGCATCTCACACTCCATTCTTCTCCTCACTTTTAAAGCTTTACACTCTTCTGCTCCTCCTTACATCTCAGCCCTAATGTCTCGTTATGCACCATCCAGACTCTTACGTTCTTCTCAAGGATGTCTTCTTTTTACCCCCTTTGTATCTAAAGCCCTCTCCCGCCTTAAACCTGTTTCACTGACTGCCCCACACCTCTGGAATGTCCTTCCCCTCAGTACCCGACTTGCACCCTCTCTATCCACCTTTAAGACCAACCTTAAGACACACTTGCTTAAAGAAGCATATGAATAGCACTGTGGATATTCTGAACACATGGCACATAAAGCTTGGCCCCCTGCAGACGCCCTTACCAGAACTCCCTCCTACTGTCTCTGTACGTTCTCCCTACCTACCAATTAGATTGTAAGCTCCTCGGGACAGGGACTCCTCTTCCTTAATATTACTTTTATGTCTAAAGCACTTATTCCCATGATCTGTTATTTATATTATCTGTTATTTATTTGATTACCCCATGTATTACTACTGTGAAGCGCTATGTACATTAATGGCGCTATATAAATAAAGACATACAATACAATACTGCTGACATCACACATCGCCGTTGCTACAGCGATAGTCGCTCTTTGGTGCAGGAGACCTCGGGAGGGCGACAGGGGGCGTGGTGCAGGCGGGGCCCATGATGTCACATGAGCGGTGCGCCGTTATTGGCCGCACACCAACACAAAATCCACTGACTTGAGCGATTTTGGTTGCCATGTCAAGGCGCAGTGCGGTCGCGCCTACTATGGGCTCCCGCGACGGACTTTATTTTCGCTCTGTGCACCGTTGCCGCTACTATAAGCACAACCTAAGGCTATGGCCCCATTGTTTCCTGCAGCACGCGCGCCTGGCGGTCTGGCAGTGCGTGCACAGGTGAAAGCCGTGTTGTGCGGTCTAGGGGGAGCGATGAGAGGCGCGGGGCGCGGTCATTATGGGGGGGAAAGGGGGGCAGTCATGACGTCAGCGCAGCACAATGCACAGCACACTCCCTATTGGTCCCCCCGATCTGCCCTGCCATTGGCTGCCGCACACCACATGATCGCGTCGCCGCGCAGGAAGAAAAAATTAATCATGCTTCGTGAATCACGACAACAGAAACCACTGGGGCCTGTCTGATTGCGGCGAGTATCTGGTGTGCGGCGCACACGCCATTGCACGCACCGCCGTGATCACCAGGGACTCAGCCTTAGGGGGCGAAGAGGAGTAACGTGGGAACAATTACAGGTCCCAAAAGTGTACAATAAAAATGAGAAGCTGTGCAGACACATACCAGACAGCAGAGGGCGCTGAAACTCTATTCGCTATCAGTAGTGGTACAGTAATAACATTTCAAGGAGACTAAAAACTTTCCCTTCGCCCACAAATGATTGACGCATTATTCTGGTCCTTGATCCGTGTTTCCGGTTCCGAGGTCCCGTTTCATGTTCTCATATTTCTTGTACAAGTTAAAGGAGCCTTTCCTGCTCCCGGTGTGTTTCCCTTTATCCCCCATGTTTTTACAGGGAGATAACAGGGATCACCCCTAACTAGATGCTGGTTCCCAATATATGAACTGGTGAAGTTGCCGGGTTCAAATCTCCCCCAGGGGAAACAAACTGGCTACCAAATCTCGGGCCAATAGGAAGCTGCAACATCATTGGTAGTAGCTGTTTACTATTGGACAGTCATTAAAATCCACTTTAAAAAACAAGAAGTAATACCGGTAACTTCACCAGTCAGAATCTCAGGAGCTGGCGGTCCCCACAGCTGATAAAAGTGGGGTTCATCTCTGAAAGATCCACCGGTTCCAATCCTCCAATCCTAAAAAATGTGGACGTTAGTTAGGGGGGATTGCTCCTACTCTTAATGTACTTAACATTAGGGAAATACTACTGTGACCATAGTTTAGAACAAAGTGCAACAATATTTATGCATCTAAAGCAGAAAGGGAAAGAGGCTTCCTAATATAAAGCCATTTAATAAAAAGTGGAACCATAAGCTTGCCAAGAGGCCAGCCACTACTTTGTACAGGGATACACCTTCACAAGTAGCCATTACCATCCGGAATATGGTCTAGTTAACCATATAACTGAGAACACCATCATGAATGTCGATGTCTTCCCTGAATTGGAAAAGAAGTCACCAACACCACCGCCATCAAGATAGGGGCGCTGCGTATTACCAATGTGTACAAAGCCCCTCATTTGAAATGGCCGAAGCCAGTGCTCGCAAGTGCACCAAACCCACAGGCTGTGAAGGCCCTCTTAAAGTATCTCGACTCCTCATCCAATTGCCAGTGGTAGATTGACTGTGTGAAACGTCTACACTTCTCATACTGTAGTTGTCCAGCCTGTGCATTGCTATGTCATCTGGGAGCCACTAATCAGGAATATCGGACCTGAAAAGTCTATTCCAACTCTATAGCCTCAAACTGATGTTGAGTACGAAAGGACAAATTAATGAAAACACCAAGCCATCGTCAATGACACCAGACAATGACCTCAATCCCTTCTAAAGATACCGCTATCAGCACAGATGAAGTAAAGGAGTGTTTAGCTACAATGAAGAAAGGGAAGGTGGCCGGCAAAAAGTTTGGTCCCCTGGACTTTCTTTACTATCTCGGCAAAATTCCCAAAACGGGCGAGTAGCCGGCGACGTGATGCTCGCCTCTCTCAAAAGGGCTTACCCTGCGAATTCTTTCAGCTGCAGAGATAGCCGCCTCTCCCTGCGCAAATCTCACCAGTGATCAAAATATTTTCACGTAGCACTGTTCATTCCCCCCCCCCCCCCCCAAGGGTGAGACATACACAGCTTCTGCTACCTAGGGTGTTGTGCGAGTACCTGTTAGGGTCAGGAGAGCTGAGTTTGATCTGCGGTGTAGTGGAGATCAGTACAGCCTTAGGTTCCTTCTCTGAGCTTCTTCTCAGGGTGCTTAGCACCTCCAGCAGTAGTGGGCTCCAGGGTGTTCGGAGATCAGCTCTCACTATTGCATACTTCTTCCCTCCTGCCCAGGGACTGACACTCAGGCAGGAGTATGACGAACAAGTGTCTTTATTGGCAATCACTGCAGATCTTCATACAGCGGAGCAGAGTTTCAGAGGCTCCAGGCCCCTGGATGATACTTGTCCCAGATATTACAGGGCATCTTGTTAGTATAATTAGATGTTCCCCAGCCCTGGGGGTTGGAGGTGGGCACGCTCATCGCGCAATGGTAGAGGCTCATAGCCCTACTGCTCTCTTCCTCATCCAGAGCAGGACTGAGTAAGTTTGGCACTGCCCCTCCTCAGGAAGCAGAAGGGACGGGCTCATGGTTTATACCTATCCCTGATAGGCTTACACAGGCCATGAGTAACCACTTTGCTTCTGTCCATCAGAGAGGAGCATGAAGTGGGGTCACAAGCACACAGAATTAACCTCTTATAGCCTGCAGCTATCAGTACTTACATAACAGGGAGGGGAAAGACAGGCAGAAAAGACATACCCTGTTACATTAATATAAATTTTAATACTAGTGGAGATGAGGTACAGACCCCGTACTCTTCCCGATACAGGCCCCGTTATGGGGTGCCGGTATCTCCAATACATTTAAATGTGTCGCGTCACATGGGACCTCAAAACAACGCGGTTCTGCTCCGGATACCCCCTGGTATATCCATTAGCAATAAAGCATTAAATGTTATTTAAAATAAAAAAAAATTGGAGACGTGCACCGCGCATGTGGACACAGCCTGATGAAGGAGGGAGGGAGGAGAAAGCTGCAGATGCCAGGTAAGTCCTCGCGCAGTGGTCATTTCACGATCCCGGTTATAACACGGTCTCATTATGTGGACCCTGAGCACCGCATTATAACAGGGTTCAGCTGTATTTTTTGTTTAATAAATCCGTGTGTGAGGGGGTGGGTCACCAATACTGTAACCGTTTTGCCACAAATAAACTTTAATAAGTAATCTCCATGTATACAGTGCTACAATCTCCATGTACAGTGTATAAACCAAGAATTGTAATTCAACCAATCCCTGGAAGAGATCTCATTATCCAGACACTTATGGATTCAGTTTAGTGCTAACTGTTTATAATTCTGTTCACTCTTTAGGTATCATATGTTGTTTGCAATAAAGCAAAAATAGTTTTACTTTAGGGGTTTCAATTAAAATTCACATCTATGGCATGTTATTTAGCAATCAATTAGTGTACAAAGAGAAAACAGTCATTATTTCTAGAAGTGTTTAATCACATGAAATAATCTCTCAACACCAAGCAAATATTAAGCTATTAATCATTGTCAACACATCAGTCACATGAAACATTCTTCCAATTAATTATGCAAACAATGTTATACTTCAGAATGTGTGAGCTTAGCAAAATTCAGATATTGTCTGAAGGTCACGCTTTGAATTCTGGAAGATCCACCCAAGCTAAAGAGGTTTAAGTCTGTTTCATGGCTCCTTGAGGATTTCCCATTTGTGGTTTATCAATCATTATCTGTGAATGAAATGTTATCTTGATATCTCAGTTGAGAACATTCAACCTTTGAATAACTTTCAATTAGGTAACTTTAATAAGTGTCACTGTTAGAATGATTTTGACACCCTTGCTACTGTATAAACGATGTTAAACTTGGGCACCAAAGAAGAAGTTGCATTTTGAATGATGGGGAATGGCTTCTCTGTTCTTTTATTCAGATCCTGTACAGAGAATAAGGCATGGCACGAAATGCAGAGACGGTTAGTGCTCAGCAACGTCATGTGGGACATTAAATAAGGTCATTAGAATATCCAAAGTGATGTTTGATTCCATCCAGACGTGTTTATAACAAGAGGGGACGTGGTGAGTGGTTTAGAGAGTGCTTCTTGCTGAAGGATCCTGTAGGAATGTGTGCCTTGGAGAAGCTTACGTTAATCAGGCAGGAAATGATGGGAGTCACAGTGTACAGTACCACAGGTATATTGCGGGGAAAGAATTAGAAAGCATCATGCACACAAGCCTCCCTTATACACACAGCCCAGGTGTTTCTTTGCCCAATTCACTAAAATACCCATTAAAAAAGTTGTCATTGAAAACACACAATGGATATGAGTTTGTGGCAGCAGAGCTGCACCTGTCAGATCACATAAGCAGTCAGATAACACAATGCGACTGTTAAAACACGACGTGAAGCACTCAGCATTCAAGTGCGCCAGATGGAGACATAAAAAACAAACTTAAAAAGACAATGAAAGTGTACAGAGAATGCCCTCAAATTCACAATTATGTTCAGAGAAAGGGAAGGCAGCTCACATGTTAGCGGACCTGGGGAACCAGCACTAAATAACCCTGACGTAAATGTTTCTTATACCTATCCAAATTGGGGGTAACTCCCTCAGCAGAGGTGCTCAACTCAAGTCCTCAAGACCCACCCAACCGGTTGGTGTTTCAGGATATCTCTGCTTCAGCACAGGTGGTACAGTCTTCAACTGAGCCACTGATTGAGCCACCTGTGCTGAAGCTGGGATATCCTTGAGGACTGGGGTTGAGACCCGCTCCCTAGAGCAGAATCATTGGGTTTTGTATGGCGGAGTCTTGATACGGTGCATCAAAGGGACATTACTAACGATGGGCATTTGCTGTGACGTACAGTCACTGAGGGAATGGCCACTTACCCCTCATTCAATGGGTTTCCAGGGTCCGAATAATAGTCTCAGCATTAAGAACATTTACAGAATGTATTTTATTAGCATATTAAGCTAATTGCAACACACATTGACATGAACACACCGCGCATCGCGTGCAACCTCTCACACGGTCGCAATGTATTTGCGTGATAAGCAGATGAACTCCGAACCAATCCCACTCTCATTTCCTTATTATCTGGGTCAAGTTACCTCCCTGTTCCTCAGACGTCAGTAATGGGCATGTATTGGGCAGGTATTGGGCAGGTAATGCGCAGGTAATGGGCATGTATTGGGCAGGTAAAGCGCAGGTATTGGGCAGGTAATGGGCAGATATTGGGCAGGTATTGGGCAGGTAATGGGCATGTATTGGGCAGGTAATGCACAGGTAATGGGCATGTATTGGGCAGGTAAAGCGCAGGTATTGGGCAGGTAATGGGCAGATATTGGGCATGTATTGGGCAGGTAATGGGCATGTATTGGGCAGGTAATGCACAGGTAATGGGCATGTATTGGGCAGGTAATGCGCAGGTATTGGCAGGTATTGGCAGGTATTGGGCAGATAATGGGCAGGTAATAGGCAGGAATTGGGCAGGTATTGGGTAGGTAGAGGGCATGTATTGGGCAGGTAATGCGCAGGTATTGGGCAGGTAATGGGCAGGTAATGGACAGGTATTGGGCAGGTAAAGGGCAAGTAATGGGCAAGTAATGCGCAGGTATTGGGCAATTAAAGTTGCTACACTGCACCTTGGGGAAATTCCTCAGCATTCACAGTGTAGCGTTATTGTAAAAATTAAACAAAAACAAATAACTTGTTTTATTGGCTAGTTTTGATTTTGTGCTTTTGATGACATCCTCATTTCTAGCAAAGAATTCCAATTTATTTATTTATAATGTGTTTTACCAGGAAGTAATACATTGAGAGTTACCTCTCGTTCTCAAGTATGTCCTGGGCATAGAGTTAAGATGACAAATAATTCATGGTTACAAATACAGTTACATAAGTGAACAGAGTATACATTATATACAAGACATTGCGTGCACAGTTAAAGATAATATATATTATAGGCGTATGTAACAGTTACAGACAAGGTAAAAATGTGAGACAGCCTTAGATTTGAAAGAGCTTTGACTGGATGTGAGAGTCTCCAGTAGGTTGTGCAAGTTTTGGGGTGCACAGTGCTTGGGGAGCATTTTTTAAAACCAGTAAATAAAAATAAAATATTACCAGAAAGATCGTCGTGTATTTTAAGATGTCAGACTTATGTGTTTGTCATTTTTTCTTTTAAGGCCTTGGCATTAAGTATCAAAGAAAATCAAAATAAACTTCCTAGTCAGTAGTGAAAAATCTTGTTCCTAAAAGATTGTCATGAAACGCAACGGTAACTACTAGTATAGGAGGTTTAATTATTCTGATTGGATTAATAACGCATAATAGTATAATAATATACTTATGTACGGCCTGGTCCGTCTGTAAGGATAGGGTAAATAGGTCCAATGTACAGCGTTCCCCTGGATGGGGGAAACCTTGAAAATGCAAAAACAAAAGAAAACAGACAAGCACAGCTTGTATAAGAATTGTGTTTTAATAAACGAATAAAAAGTAATAACGCTCACTCACACGTGAGAAAACACCGGCGAGCGTGGAATAGCGCGGACACAAGGAATTGTAAAGCACGGAGATCTCGCCGGTAGTCTCAGATGATGTCCGTGCGGCAGTTCCTCCGGTATCAGCGTCCTGCACTGAGTCTCGGAATGATGTGCGTCTTTGCCTCCGTCCTCTCTTTTGGCGCCAAACTTCAAACAGTAGCACTGCCGCTCTCCGTTCTCACTCCTTCTCCTTGGTTCTGGCATCCGCCAAACACAGGGGATGGCAATGTCTGTCTGGCTCCGTACTACCTCAAGGGTGCCTGTACCACAACCCTACGCGTTTCGCACACTGGGCTTCGTCAGTGTTAAAATATTGAATGAGAGTGAGATGGAGAACAATTGAATCAGATTTCAGCTATATTTTAATAATGTGTTCCTCCGACCATGAAATCTATGGCCCAGATCCACAAAGGGTGGTACTGTAAGCTTCAGTCCCACTCATAAGAATGCTAAAGCTTTGCACTCTTTTATGAATCTGGGCCCATCACGGCATGAGGGAACTGTATTGGTATATCCAGACTGGCAATAACATGATGTCTTTTTGGCATGTTTCTAGGAGTCTCCCTTAGACCTATGGAGTGTCGGGTTAATATGCTTCCTGCCCACATGGGAAATAAGTAATAACTAATCAGTAATGGCTCTTTGCCTTAGAATTACTCTGTAGGTAACAGAGTCAGCAATAAATGTCTGTGCTATGTGGGATCTTGGGTGGCATAAACCATGATACAAGAGGTCTCACTACATAGAGGCGTCAAAAAGGCACCGTAACCCTAACCCTCTAACTCTAAAAGGGTTTAAGAAAAAGGCATGTAACATTTGTATGAGTTTAACTGTTGCTCATTTCTTGTTGGAATATTGCATCTATTATAATCATAAAACTTTGCCGAGGTTTTTTGTATTTTAATATACATTTTTTGATTTATGACTCTAGTAAAAGGCTCTTTTGAGGGCCCTTTCATGAGATTCTGCTTCCTAAAACTGGCAGCGTGGGTATAATGTGGCTATAGTGAGCACGACAAATAAGGCTTATGCAGTGAAAAAAAGAGTACTCTGCTCCTGGCTGAAGTTAGTCCTATTCCTATCTCTGCCCGGCAGCTTTGTGTGCTAACCCCTCAAAAGGTAGAATATGGGGTTGGTGGAGATTATTGTTGCAGAAACACAGGATGAATGTGACATAGAACAAAGCTTTTGGCTTTCACTCCAGCACTGCGCAGAGAACTGCTAACAAACCTCTATTCTGAATTGCTGAAATGATGAAGTTCCAATAAACCAAAATACAAATAACCGATGGGAGAAAGAACATGATCACAATGGTGCTAGTATTTACTTGAAGGGATCGAGATGTTCACATGCCTTAGTTTTCATTAATAACACTGAAATACCGCAGAGAAAAAACAACATGGAAGAGGGTTTTATTTCTGATTAATGATGGTATTTATTTGTAACATACCAACATATTCTATGGTGGAATTCAGTGAGGTGTGAAGACAATTAAAATACAAAGACACCAGCAAAGAGCGTTCTGTCACATGGAGCTGACAATCTATGAGGAAGGAAGAGTGGGAACAAAGAACAGAGGCAGAATGAGGCTGGAGGCTGTTCTTTATCTGCACGGGAGACAGGAGAGAGAGGAATGACATCAGGACGTTGTTGGATAGAAGTGGGTTTAAATGTGTGAAGGGCATAGAGAGTCTGACCTTACATTGTGAATGAAGCATGTTTGTTTAATGCTTGTTACTTACACCTGCAGTGAATGCAGTGGAAATATTTGTACACAGCACACATGTACAATGAATTTGTGTATTCGCTTAAAATAGTCTCTTTCACCAATAAATAAATGCAATATTACAGGACACTTGTTCCCATACAAGCACAGAAGGAGGAAACCATCTGGTTTAAGGAAATAAAACCATCTGCCATGATCCAAGGGACAAAATCTATAAATATAAATGAACTGATTTGAAACAGTATCCAAAGTGCTGGCAGAACTCTATCATCTTGTTACTTACATTCCAATAAACATGGAAAGGATCAGCATAGACAGACCAGCTTCCGATGCTCTGAGTTGTATCCTTTATTTAGCCAGCAGAAGGAATCATTCTCAGGGTAGGTGAATATTTTCTAGGTGCCCACGTAAAGTCACTTGCTACGTTGTATTTTGCCATTTCAAACATCGCTGACAAACCTTTAGCCATTGAACCTAAATGTTGTGGTGTCTCCCAATGGGGGTTATTGACTAAATGCTAAAAGCTATTAGGAATTCACTTTCATTCAAGTGAAAAGTTTTGTAACAACTTCACTGCCAGGCGGGCCTGCTACTCTTTGCTAATGGATACTGCTGTTTAGTGAATTCCTTTCCAGGTCAGAGAGCAAACCCTAACAGAACCGTGCGGGCAAAAGGCTTGTGTTACTAGATGGTGGACATTGGGAATTACTCGTCAGTAACATTTGCAAGTGTGAAAAATCCAGAAAGAAAGAGAAGTGCAAACTCACTTTTTGGGCCTACAAACTCATGCAATGAAATTCCCTTTTCCGAGCATCTTAGTAACTATAATAAGATCATTAAAACATAACACATAACATCATTCCCCAACTAAATATTCTGTGAACATGTTTTGACTTCTGGAAAAGATTGAAGCCCCATTTATTTGAATGGTGCTGAACTTGTCTTCAACATGGGTGTGATGTCTTCAACATGGGTGTGATGTCTTCAACATGGGTGTGATGTCTTCAACATGGGTGGGATGTCTTCAACATGGGTGGGATGTCTTCAGTATGGGTGGGATGTCTTCAACATGGGTGTGATGTCTTCAACATGGGTGTGATGTCTTCAACATGGATGGGATGTCTTCAAGCATATTGTAATAATGCCGTCTGTCAGTGTGCTGTGTGTCAGTGTGTGTCAGTGTACTGTGTGTCAGCGTGCTGTGTGTCACTGTTAGTATGCTGTGTCAGTGTGTGTCCGTGTGCTGTGTGTCACTGTGTTAGTATACTCTGTGTCTGTCTGCTGTGTGTCATTGTGTTTCAGTGCATTGTGTATCATTGTGTGTCACTATGCTGTGTGTCACTGTTAGTAGGCTGTCAGTGTGTTGTGTGTCATTGTGTGTCAGTGTGCTGTGTGTCACAGTGTTAGTATACTCTGTGTCAGTGTGCTGTGAGTCATTGAGTTTCAGTGCATTGTGTGTCAGTGTGTGTCAGTGTGCTGTGTGTCACTGTGTTAGTATACTCTGTGTCAGTGTGCTGTGAGTCATTGTGTTTCAGTTCATTGTGTGTCAGTGTGTGTCAGTGTGCTGTGTGTCACTGTGTTAGTGTACTCTGTCTCAGTGTGCTGTGTGTCATTGTGTTTCAGTGCATTGTGTGTCAGTGTGTGTCAGTGTGCTGTCTGTCACTGTTAGTATACTCTGTGTCAGTGTGCTGTGAGTCAGTGTGTGTCAGTGTGCTATGTGTCGCTGTGTCAGTGTGCTGGTGCGTAGGGGGGAGGCAGTTGGAAGAACTTGTCCAGAGTGCAAAATACCTAATTTCGCCGCTGTTTCAAAGAACTATTTTTCTTTCTTTCTCCCAAACTAACCCTCCTTGGTGCTTTTTTTTCTCATACCAGTTGTCTTGTCCCAGCATTGAACAGGTTCACCCCCTTTTTGCTACGGGAGCCTGCACTGCGAATGAATGCACGGCAGTGGTTAGTTTCCGTCCCCTGTGACATGAAGAGGTTATTCCCCCTCGTGCTGATATATAACACTTTGCAGCTTTGCTTAGCACTCACAGGGCTTACATCTTCTCCTCACTTGTTAAAGATCTGCACTCCCAGAGACAGCTCCTATTCTCTGGAGCCCTCGGGGAGCTTCGGGGTGTGAAGTTTTCCCTGCAGCAAAGAGGAGCTCGAGTAATGTTCTGTCAGAACACCGCGGCGATATTTACAGCGTCTGCACAACACGAAGAAGCCATTAGCGCAAGATGACTCCCCGGATAAATTTACTTTCAAATGAGCTGAAGGTTAAAGAAGTTTTTCACAAGATCCGCTCGCGGGAAAAAAAGCCGTTTCCAGCCGTTTTTCTGCATTGAAAATAATTTCAACTTGAAATGAAGTTTACTGTGAACACGCACGGTACAGGGCGAGAAAACCCCCTCACATAAGTAAGACCCAAACTGGCAATGATATGGGAATATTATGGGATCTAAAGGCCACAAACAATATATTGCATTGTCTAGCAATAGGCAAAGAAGCAGAGTTTGCTATTTCAGGGCACTGCATATTTTGATGTGTGTGTTTGTTTTTCCTCTGATATCTACGAGTAAAGGCAGTAACAAATACTGCAATGATATAGTATACGTGTAATAATGAGAGAGACAACCCAATAACAGTATATACCTCTAAAAACACATAGGGGCCTATTCTAGAAGCTTCGATAACTTTGCTGCCACCTCGAATGGTCCCACCGAACGGTTTGTCATTTGTGTTATCGGGAGTTTTGTGGTTGATCTTTTTAAATCCATTTCTACTAGTGTGGTACCTGGTCCTAATTTTTCAGAAAACCGGATGAATCATTTTACCAGGCCAGGTACCCGGTTACCCGGACGGCACTTACCTGGAGGGTGAGGAAGACCGCGGTGACATCTGGGAGCAGCAGCAGAGGTCCTGGTTGTCAGTGGCAGCAACAGAAGTCCGTGTTCAGCCGGCGGGAGCAGCAGGATGCCGGGGCGAGCCAGAGAACCATGTGACCGTGCAGGAGCGTTTCTATTGGATAGCCGGCTCCTCCCCTGTGCTGGGCCCAGCCCCCTGCTAATGGGTCCGGGTAATGTCCGGGTAGCTGAAAAAGCACCAGGTAAGCCGGGTGCCGGGTAATTACACCGTGCTTGGTACATCACTAATTTCTACCACAATGGCTTGCAAAACACAACTAAATAACCTGATCTCCACTGCTGCCACTGGAGAAGACTTTCAGCTAAAGCAGGGGTGCTCAACTTCACTCTTTAAGCCAACCCCCCCCCCCCCCAAATGGTCAAGTTTTCAGGATATCCATGCTTCAGCACAGGTGGTGCAATCAGTCCCTGCTTCAGCACAGGTGGCTCAATCAGAGGCTCAGTCTTCATGTTCCTGAAAACATGGCCTTTGGGGGACTTGGGGACTTCCCTGAGCTAAAGCAATGATGTCGTTATGGATGGTGCAATATTTAGAGTAAAATCATGTGACTTCAAATCAACGTATGCGATTGTGTTAACCAGAGTCGGAATTAAAGTCCCTATTTAAAAGTAAGAGGTGGGATAATGCGCATTTAGCAATGCATTACATTAACTTCAAGTGCATGGGAGATGATGTACAATGGATTGTGTGTTACTCCATATCTCACAATATTGAATCAGGTCACTTGTCTTCGTACGTAAAGCTGCTGAGATTTCTGTGCATTGAAAAGTTAAATTACAGTCACATTCTGCATGGGATGTTATTCTTAGCTAAAGACAGAAAGATTTAAAACATGGAAATACTGTCTAAAACTCTACAGTAATGTAATAACTAATATAAAACCAGGCAACACAATCACCAGGATTATAATTGCATGAATATTTCATAACAGTTTATTCTTGTAATAAAGTTTGCAGGTTTTGACACTTTTAACCTTATTAATCCTCATGTGATCGCTCCTGGACAGATCACGAGGTGCAGGTGCCTGGGGACCCCGCATTGTCAGAATTCCCCAAAAGTGGATTTTACTGAGATTTCCAGATCACATTGCTGTCTTCTCCAGATTTGCGCTATTGACAGAAGAAACTGAATGCCTTGGAGTGCTGAGCACGTCATGTCTTAATCTAGTCGATCCTTTTTAACTATCCAAAAGGATGACATCAAATCGAATGGAAATAAATGGCAAAGATATGCCTCCAAATAACCGTTTCATGTGAAAGGTTCTCAAACCGACATTCTTTCTACAAACTGCACAAATTCTATTCTTTCTTTTTAAAGAAATGCAAAACAATTTAATGTTGTATTGTTTTTACAGAAAATACACATAATAACCCATTGTAATGAGAGGGGTTTCGGTGCAATCCTTTGCACACCGCTTCAGAATCAATAAGATTACACAAGTGAGCAATACAGGTCTGTTTTCAGGCAGAATTATGGAAACGATGGATTTTCAAACACAACTTGATCCCGAATCAGATATTTCAACTTTTGTAGCAGGAATGTGTTTTTAGTTTTTAAATATCAATTACTGAAGTAGTGCCAGAAACCCCTATTGGCTCTGGCTCATCTTGACATCACTTACCGGAAACCCCTATTGGCTCTGGCTCATAGTGACATCACTTACAAGATCCCTATTGCCTCTGGCTCATGGTGACACTAATTTTGGAAGAGAGAGAAGAAAGCGGGGGTATGATAGGAACTGTCAAATACATTAAGGGTCTCCAAAAGGTACAGGAGAGAAGCATTGTTAAGAGAAAGAAGTGTGCTAGAACAAGATCATTCTCTGACACTGAAGGGCACAGAAAGGGTTGTAGTTTCATGGAATCGCCTCCCGACAGACGCTAATACAGTAAGGGAATTCAAAATAGTTTTGGGGCAGATACAAGAATCCTAAATATGAAAGATTGACACCTAGACAGAGAGCATTATACATTATGAGCAGGGATCTTACATTCAGACATACCTATATAAAAATAAAAAATGAAATAACTGGTGAACAAACAGTCACTGTGAACGTCCCAGTATAGTGAATGTCTCAGTATAGTGAACGTCTCAGTATAGTGAACGTCTCAGTATAGTGAACGTCTCAGTATAGTGAACGACTCAGTATAGTGAACGACTCAGTATAGTGAACGACTCAGTATAGTGAACGACTCAGTATAGTGCACAGGAACATTTTATTTTACAAACTGGTAAGTGCGTCTTAAAAGGAAAGTCTATCTGTGCTATGTCTTTCCCATGTCCCAGGAGAAGTCTTGCTTTAATAATATATACATTTGGTGACATATATCAGAATGGATGTGTATTCAGAATTTGGTTTCATTGTGCTCGCGATGGACTTTATATAATATGCTTAGTTTAGAACATTGGAGCCAGTTTGTGTCACAGATGTGATAATATCTCCCACTGAAGTTTGTCGCAACCGAAACAACGAATGAAATCAACAGCAACTTTCGGCCTTGTATTCAGTAAAATTATTATTAAATGAGACAGGGGCACTAATAAGCCCAAATGGTCTGTTCTGCAGGAATAGTTTTTAAATGATGCTCTCACTGTTTTGAAGTCTATATTTCCCAGAGGATTTCCTGTGACCACACTGCATTTACTGGATGTATTCATTGTAAACACCTCACATCATTTGCATCACTTCGTGTAACACAGAGATGTTTTCAACCCTATCATCTTTCTGATCTGGCTACTCAACTAAGAGCATGAATATGTGACATGATCTGTGTGGTCTGCAGTGTGGTTAATAAAGCACTATGGTTGGTGCTATATAAATAAGAATGGTACATACATACATACATACATACACGCACACATATGTACATACTTACATACATACATACAAACATACATACTGTACATACATACAAAGATACATGTATACATACATACATACATACACATACAAAGATACATACATACATACTGTACATACATACATACAAAGATACATACATACTGTACATCAAAGATACATACATACTGTACATCAAAGATACATACATACTGTACATACATACAAAGATACATACATACTGTACATACATACATACAAAGATACATACATACATATATACATACTGTAGTGCAACACTGTACAAATGACAGTTTTGTAAATCTGTACAGAAAAGTAAATCTGTTTCCTTTTTAGCTTCATTGAGAATGATATATTTTGGCTTCTTATTGTAATGCAATAATATCTCAATTTAAACAAAATTATTAGATTATTCAACTAAATGATAGTTAAATAAATTACTTCATTAAATGATACATAAGGCGTTTGTGCAATTTCATATATTGGGTTTGTGCAGAAGTTACAAAAATAATATTCTGCATTGTACGTTAACTCCTTCATCGCTCTGCAATGCTTTCCAGACCTCCCTGGCAGTGAACGGATTCATGCAGAACTCATTCTAACCGTGTTTGTTTTGCTCTTATTCTGCGAGCTGGGAGGATTTCCGCACCATGACTGCCCATGTCTTACTGCTGAGACACTTCCACTTGTACCGAAACTCAGACACATTCTCCCAGCATAACCGGGAGCAGATTATTACATCACAATGTCATCCATCACTGAAAATGATCTTGTTTTTGATTGGCTGGAACAGGTCACGCCAACTTGCAGAGGACTAGAGATTCGTGATCCTGGAGTCTCCTCAATCTTACCTCTGTGAGACCCCTGTAAGGTTTGTTTTGGGTGGGGGTGGGGGAGGAAAGTGGGGGGCAAATATTTATTTTGTTTTTATTAATGTGATAATTGTGCATTTCCATTTCTTCTTTTGCCCCAAAGGCAGGTGCAATAAAGGGGATTTTGTGATCTCTGCATATGTGATTTAAACGTCTCACAGTTAAAGGCCATGTAATAAGCTGACATGATGAGGAGTGCAGAAAGTCCGAGGTGGTTTACTGTAAATAAATGATTAATACTTTGCAGATATGAATGACAGAATAAGTCTTACTGCTTAACTAGCCCATTCAACTGGGGGTACAAGGCCTGGATAATCTCTGACTCCAAAGGGGATTTTACTACCAACACTATTGATGTCTCCCAGTTGGTACGAGTGGATACAAATGTGGGGGCGACCAGAGAGAAGGTGGGGGGGGGGGGGGTCATGTGAGATCCACCTGGTCTGCCAAGGAGAAGCAGCGGCTCAGCGAGTAAAGACACTGACTGGCACTGAGTGTGAAGCAGGGGAACCTGGGAGAAGCAGCGGCTCAGCGAGTAAAGACACTGACTGGCACTGAGTGTGAAGCAGGGGAACCTGGGAGAAGCAGCGGCTCAGTGAGTAAAGACACTGACTGGCACTGAGTGTGAAGCAGGGGAACCTGGGAGAAGGAGCGGCTCAGTGAGTAAAGACACTGACTGGCACTGAGTTTGTAGCAGGGGGACCTGGGAGAAGGAGCGGCTCAGGGAGTAAAGACACTGACTGGCACTGAGTGTGAAGCAGGGGAACCTGGTTCAATTTCTGGTGTCAGCTCATTGTGACCTAGGCACCAAAAACATAGATTGTAAGCTCCACGGGGCAGGGACCTGTGTTGGCAAAATGCCTCTGTAAAGCGCTAAGTAAAACTAGCAGCGCTATACAAAAACATGCTATTATTAGTATTATTATAAGAGATAATTGCAGCAACGCAGGTTTAATCCCAGTGCAAACTCCACGTGGCTATGGACACATTACTTCCACAAAATTAGATTGTAAACTCGACCGGACCGGGGAGGGGAGGGGAGCGGTGTCTCTTTATAGCACTGCAACACTATATAATAATATTACTAATTGGGAAGCTGACGAGCCCAATACTGTGAGAAAAAGAGCACAAGAAATGTGGGGGAGAATGCTATAGCACATACATGTACAGTAAGCACATACATGTACAGTAAGCACATACATGTACAGTAAGCACATAGATGTAAGCACAATGTTACCCTCGCTGGCATTCCTTGTACTGGGATAACCATGATATAAACAATATGGGAATCTTAAAGCAGCAATCCCAGCTCCTAATTCTTTCCATATGGCTTCTTATTGGTTGGCAGTTAAATTACCAAGGAGAACATCAGTTACTACACTGGTACTACGCTGGTACTACACTGGTACTACGCTGGTATTACACCGGTACATCGGAAACTGGGGTCTCAGGAAGAAAAAATAAGATGGTTTATCTCTGGATTACCCCTCATTTCTAATGCATTAATTACAGAAAACTGATGGGATTGGTGCATTACGTTGTTCACCGTATTCAGCACAATCTTGTGGGATTTGTATAAATATGCAATATATTATGGCATTAATCATTAAAAGAATGTTAAGCCCCGATTATTGAGAAGGGATCCTAAATATTGCACTTATCTGAAAAATGCAGATTTAAAAAAAACAAAAAAAAAACCAACACTCATAATAACATAGGATACAATTCAGTAATTCAGGAATAACATAAAAATGTTTCATTTTTTTCCTCCCCTTATGGCAAATCTTGAATATGGAACTATCATGTGGCCATATGAATATAAAAAATATTACAAGTTTATATGGCAAAAATTCAAAAAGATGTGGTGATATTTGTATAGAACATACTTTTCTGTTTAAACAATCTCATCCATGCTATGTTATAATAATACATCATATTAATGGCGAACATTGTCCATTGTGTGTGAAAAACGTTGACGTTTCGTTTGTTGCAGGAAAGAAGTAAGAAGTCACTGATCTAATCTCCATCCTACACCAAAGCAAGACATGTCATAGTATATCCCAAAAGTGCCAACTGCTGGACTGTTTGTGGTAGGATTTGCTGCTCTTGAATGAGTCTCGTTGTAGTTCATAATGTTGTATAAATGTAGACAAAGATAATGACAATCAGGTTGAGTACGGTCCCAATAATCCCGAGCATCGCCAGGATCGTTTCTTCTTTGCTTTCCTTTTCTTGATTTCCTTTGTCTTCTTCATTACCACCAGTGATTACCATCTTGGTTGCAAATTCCAATGTACCCCTCGTCCGTCTTACCTACAATTAGAAAGGTCAGCATCAAACATAGTGATTTGTAACTGCTCACCTGTATGCATTATAGGTGTATAATAAGGGTGCAATGTAAAATGTCATTAGTCCACAGCAACCACCTGTCTTAGCATTTCCTAGTGCCATATGTTTTAATACCAAGGGGGTTATTGATCAAACTGCGATAGAGTCCTGATCAGGGCCCTATAACATGGAACCTCCCATTGAACTCAATGCACCACCATGGGCACTATTGCAGTTTAATGAATAACCATCAACACTTGTGACCCCCAATCCCTCCTGGGGGCAATGCCTTGCAGTAACCAATTCCACTAAAACCCACCCATATCACTGCACATTTTATTGGGTTTTGCCATAAACCCTTTTGCCTTATTAGGGGCAATATTTACTAAACAGTGTTTATCCCCGAAAATACTTCATGGCCCAGTAGAACATCTTACAGTCCGTTGAAGAGAAGGAGCTATAAAAGTGTCTCATGGTGCTGTAGCGTATCTAATCGCTTAGCAACACTGGGTAAACATGGACCTTAATCTCTAATGGAAACTGAAACAGGTTATTATTATATTATAATATTATTATTATTATGTCGTTTTTCAGATCAATAGATTCCATACAATGGGAAAATCCTGAGACATTTCATGTGCCAGGGCTGCATTTCCTGCTGGATTAACAAGGCCTGAGTTATGGTATTTTAGACATAATATGACGGATGTGGGGGAACGTTCCCTCTATGAAACAGGTCAAATGTTTGAAACAGTTAGTAACCCTAAAACAATTAAGCGCTTATCTCAGGAGACAGTTGGCAGTAATTGTAATAGCCATGTCCCTAACAGCTTTATTCCAAGTGACTGCAGTCTAAACTACAAGGCCCACAAAGCCAGTACTGCCAGTGAGGCCGACACCTGTGTCCAGTCCATTGCTAGGCCTGCCAAAAGCTTGCTATCACTGACACTCATTATGTCAGGATAATGATTCTGATATGGCTATCACACCCAATTTAGGCTAAAAGCAGCAGACTTGTGAGAATGAAGTAAGTTATGTATTGTCTGTTTGTGCTCCTGCGGAAAATCACGTTGGTGGAACTGCAAATGACAGTGAAGAACCATCAATCCTCCTTCATCTGAATCATATAGCAACGCTGACGTATGTCCATATACATACTGTACACAAGGCACGCACACCATCCGGCTCATATAGCAACGCTGACGTATGTCAGTATACATACTGTACACAAGGCACGCACACCATCCAGCTCATATAGCAACGCTGACATATGTCCGTATACATACTGTACACAAGGCACGCACACCATCCGGCTCATATAGCAACGCTGACGTATGTCAGTATACATACTGTACATAAGGCACGCACACCATCCGGCTCATATAGCAACGCTGACGTATGTCCGTATACATACTGTACACAAGGCACGCACACCATCCAGCTCATATAGCAACGCTGACATATGTCCGTATACATACTGTACACAAGGCACGCACACCATCCAGCTCATATAGCAACGCTGACATATGTCCGTATACATACTGTACACAAGGCACGCACACCATCCAGCTCATATAGCAACGCTGACGTATGTCCGTATACATACTGTACACAAGGCACGCACACCATCCGGCTCATATAGCAACGCTGACGTATGTCAGTATACATACTGTACACAAGGCACGCACACCATCCAGCTCATATAGCAACGCTGACATATGTCCGTATACAAACTGTACACAAGGCACGCACACCATCCGGCTCATATAGTAACGCTGACGTATGTCCGTATACATACTGTACACAAGGCACGCACACTATCCGGCTCATATAGCAACGCTGACGTATGTTCGTATACATACTGTACACAAGGCACGCACACCATCCAGCTCATATAACAACGCTGACATATGTCCGTATAAATACTGTACACAAGGCACGCACACCATCCAGCTCATATAGCAACGCTGACGTATGTCCGTATACATACTGTACACAAGGCACGCACACCATCCAGCTCATATAGCAACGCTGACGTATGTCAGTATACATACTGTACACAAGGAACGCACACCATCCGGCTCATATAGCAACGCTGACGTATGTCCGTATACATACTGT
Organism: Ascaphus truei; assembly: GCF_040206685.1. Classification (NCBI taxonomy): domain Eukaryota; kingdom Metazoa; phylum Chordata; class Amphibia; order Anura; family Ascaphidae; genus Ascaphus; species Ascaphus truei. Next base: position 40,957,089 of record NC_134491.1, read on the forward strand.
ACACAAGGCACGCACACTATCCGGCTCATATAGCAACGCTGACGTATGTCCGTATACATACTGTACACAAGGCACGCACACCATCCAGCTCATATAGCAACGCTGACATATGTCCGTATACATACTGTACACAAGGCACGCACACCATCCAGCTCATATAGCAACGCTGACGTATGTCCGTATACATACTGTACACAAGGCACGCACACCATCCAGCTCATATAGCAACGCTGACGTATGTCAGTATACATACTGTACACAAGGAACGCACACCATCCGGCTCATAAAGCAACGCTGACATATGTCCATATACATACTGTACACAAGGCACGCACACCATCCGGCTCATATAGCAACGCTGACGTATGTCAGTATACATACTGTACATAAGGCACGCACACAATCCGGCTCATATAGCAACGCTGACATATGTCCATATACATACTGTACACAAGGCACGCACACCATCCGGCTCATATAGTAACGCTGACGTATGTCAGTATACATACTGTACACAAGGCACGCACACCATCCGGCTCATATAGCAACGCTGACATATGTCCATATACATACTGTACACAAGGCACGCACACCATCCAGCTCATATAGCAACGCTGACATATGTCCGTATACATACTGTACACAAGGCACGCACACCATCCTACAAAAATACTTTTTTTAGAGAAACACAAGAAACCTGAGCCCTTAGTACCATGTATCTTTGGATACCAGTATTTATACAGAAGGAAATAACTTAAACATAGTTATAAATTAGAAGCGGTTATCTACATCACAAGAAAATATGTAAGATAAACTATAAACAATGAAAAGGTATTATTTGCTTATTAATATTTCCTTTCAAGTTTCCATAAAATAATAGGGTAAAGGGGGACGATAGACAGCACTCTGATAGTGTTACATTTATGCAATTGCAGGGTGCACAGAACAAAAGGGGACCCTTATTCCCCTGTATAGTACTAACAAATCTACGTAAGTACCAGCACTCACTGTCTAATAGCTAAATGATGAAAACAGTTGTAATGCAGAATAAACATTTAATAATAAAACGAACCAGAAATAAATCAAATGTGTTTGCAGAAACCAGTATCACAAATGGGCATGTCACTAAGTGAGGGGTGGGGGGGGGGAGGAAAAAGGGAAAAAACATGAAACACAAGGAATATACACAAAAACGGAGAACGGCAAGTATTCTAGGGGGGCCAAACTAAGGAGTGGAGTTAGTGTGTCTTTATGAAATTATCAGATTAGCGTATGATTCAGTTGCAGCTACAGAGTTCAGGAATAGGGGAGCTGTGTGCTTAACAAACAAAGCAGGGCATTAGAAAATGATTATTATTTAGGAAATCTTACCTTGCCTTTGAGGCAGAGCAGAACGCATTTGTTTTTCAATCATGGAAGAGTATGCTTGATCTTCTCAGTTACTGGCATTGCAGAATTAGAAACCTAAACCAGATAGCACAGAGTGCAACATGTTCCAAAATAAAACACAAGCTCACTGATCACATAGTAGAACCAATTATTATAACAGAATGAGACATCTCTCACTGCACACTCTGAATTCTCAGTGAAGAACCACATACTTCATCAGGGGCCGTGAGAATAGCATGCTGCAGATACGCTAAATGTGTCTAATATTAGCAAAGACAAGTAACATTGTGCTTTCCACTTACAAGACTAGAAGTAAAGCAATGACCAATTATAATGCTGTCACTCTCATTCAGGGGTCACTGTCTGATACAGAATTGCAATTAAGAAACAGTCAGCTCTTGCTGTTTAAAGAGACAATCTGCATGGCACTTTAAAAAAAAAAAACTTTTTTAGTTGTAATATATGCAGCCTTTGATTACCTTTATTGAAAACTAATTACCTAAGCTGCCGATCGATTCATTCTCCCGTGATTGATCAGCAAAGATCCTGCTTCCCAGGGTTCACTAAATGGCTGCCTTTCAGTTTCAATCAATCCTTCAGCCAGTGTAACTCCGCAGCTACAATGTATTCTTATATTACTAAGGCAACATTATCTATATTTACAGTTTGCAGCTCAAACTGCTGGGAACATTGGCAACAAATTATAATAAACAGGAAAGTGTTACAAAGATCTGGTACTGCTGGGGAGGTGACTACAACCTGCTACAGAAAGCAAAGGATGCTCAGTATGTTAAAACTCATTAAAAATGGCATTACCGGGGGGGCTTCCGGTGACGTCACGAGACATGGCCGCGTTCTAGGAGAGTCCCGTGGACCCCGGTGTATAATCTAAAGAATAAACACTTTCCCCCTGACCTCTCCGGACCCAGCTCCGGCACACTGTAGAGCCCCGGAGAGCCTGATTCGGGCGATCCGACAGGCAGCTGTGGGAGACCCCCCTGTGAGGCACGGGACCGACGGAGAGAAGGGGCGGCGAGGCACTGTGAGCCCCGTGAGGTCTGAAGCCGGGGAATCGGTGGCGGAACGGGACGGAGCTCCCCCTGCATCTGGAGTTAAAGGGACGCTCGCAGCAGCCTCCCGCGGCGCGAGCGGTAAGGAGAAAATAAATAAATAAATCCAGGATCGGAGGAACTGTGAGGGGGGGGGGGGGAGCGCTGGGAGGAGGTGAGCCCTAGTATCGTGGCTGAGAGGGAGAGGCGGCCATCTGAGAGGGAGAGGCGGCCCCAGGTACCAGCACCCCACAAAGTGCAGTAATACCAGAGTCCCTGCCTAGGGAAAAATGTCCACTGTTTCCAGAAGCATTGAGTCCCATATCACTGCAGCTGCCCTGACACAACACCACAGAATAAATAAATAAATAACTTTGTCTCGCTCCCCCATAAGGATCCCCAGGTGCCTGCACCGCCCTTACGTTTCGCCCCCCTGGACCACCACCTTTCCTCTAACGCTTACGGCTCGAAGCAAACATCCCTAGAAGGGGGAACACCGCGACAATGCAGTCGCGACAGAAAAAAGCCTCAACTCCGGCGGTAACTAAATACTTCCCGCCGGCACAAAGAAGCCCAGGCGCAACGCCCGACAACCAAGACGGCGCTGATGCACGCGGCTCCCCCACATCTGCAAGCGACCGCCACGACCGTGGAGAGTTAATAACAAAAGCATACCTTGAGGATTTTATGACATCCCTCCACAACAAACTCCATTCCTCACTGCAACAGGATCTCAAGACAGTCGTCACGGAGCTCAAGGAGGAGATCTCAGGCCTCACCGAGAGAACCACCGAGCTCGAGACAAAACAGGGAGAGACTCTTCAGAGGCTAATGGAGGCCGAAGACGAAGTATTTTGCCTGGGGGAAGAAGTGACGGGCCTAAAAGACACGATAGAAGACCAGGAGAACAGGGACAGGAGACAGAACTTGCGGATCCGCAACGTCCCTGAGGCTGTTCTCCCTGATCTCATCCGGCCGTACCTTCTGGAACTTTTCTCCTCCCTGTGTGGCGACGTGGAATCCAGAGACATGGAGATAGACCGGGCTCACCGAGCCCTTGGCCCCAGCTCGGAGGACCCGAACAGAAGAAGAGACCTGATTGTAAAATTCCACAGCTATACCACCAAGGAACGAATCCTGACAGCTTGCCGAGAAAAAGGAGACATTATCTTCCAAGAGGAAAGAATACAAGTCTACAGCGACCTGTCCAGATCCACCATTAACAGGCGAAAGGAACTCAAACCTTTAATGCTGCTCCTGCGAGAAAGTGGCGTCCGCTACAGGTGGGGATTTCCATTTAGACTAACTGCCAGCAAGAATGGGAAATTCTTAACCCTGAGGCGCCCAGAGGAGATGGAGGCGTTCGCGAGAGCACTAGGCCTCACTCCCCCGCATTCCTGGGGATCAGTGGAACGCCCGAGCCGAGACGCTGAAGAGGAAGACGGGCCCAACCGCCCCTCCCGCAGAGCCGCTGCTCCAACCCAAGTGCAGGCAAAAAGAAAGTAAAGGAAAACCCAAACTAACCTCCTTATTCCCTGTTGGCCGTTGCCACAGACCTGTCCCAGCGCTGAGCGGATACGACCGCCTGCAGTGACCACTGAAGAGGAGACGCAAATACACCTGCTAGCGGCCATCCACTCCGTTGAGTGCACCTGAACGACGTGATAAAATCCCCGGCAGCGCAGGCGGCCCACCTGTCTTATGGAGAGAGATCACTCGAAAGACAACACGCCCCTGAGGGACTGCAGGAGACGAAACCATTGCCGAACTCGTGCCTGGGGGCAACTCCGCTGAGTGCACCTCGACGACGCACCCACTACCCAGGTCTCAAGGGAGACCCACCTGCACCACCATAAAAGACCTGCACGAGCGGACCAGGGAGCCGGGAGGGAGACGCCGCTTGTGGCTTTTGGGTGGGGGCGGTGGGGAGGGGGTGGGCTGGAGAACCGGGGAGGGGACCCCGGGAGGAGAGTTCACTTGGAGCCGAGGGGGACCCCCTCTCTTGCGGAGAACCGGCGGGAGGACGCCGCAGCGCTAGCTGCAGAGAGCCGTTCCTGTTCCTGAAGATGGTCTGTGGGGGGGCGGGGGGCGGAAGGGATCTGGATGGGGCTAGACTCCATGGGCCACGCAGAAGGACTGTCGATCATCCATATCCATAGAAGCATACCTGGCCCCCTTGTGCCTCCCCCCTCCCCCCTCTCCCTCCTCTCCCCCCCTCCCCCCCCCCTGCCCCCCTACCCCCCCTTCTCTCCCCCCCTCCCCCTTCCCCCTCCTCTCCCCCCTCCCCCCTTTCCCCCCCTTTCCCCCCCCTCTCCCCCTCTCCCCCCCTCCCCCCGTCTCCCCCTCTCCCCTCCCCCCGTCTCCCCCTCTCCCCTCCCTCCTTCCCCCCCTCCTCTCCCCCTCTCCCCCCCTCCCCTCCCCTCCCCCCTCCCCTCCCTCCCCCCCCTCCACCCCCTCTCCCCCCTCCCCCCTTTCCCCACCCCTCCCTCCTCCCCCCCTCCTCTCCCCCCTCCCCCCTCCTCTCCCCCCCTCTCCCCCTCCCCCCTCTCCCCTCCCCTCTCCCCTCCCCTCCCATCCCCCCCTCTCCCCTCCCCCTCCCCCCCTCTCCCCACCCTCCCCCCTCCCTCCTCCCCCCTCCCCTACCCCATGTGTCTCGCAGTAAACAGACCAGGCATGAGTGCTCAAGTACTCTGTAAATATTAGCCCTGTTAAATGGTATGTGTGCACTGTAGAATGCAAATCCTCTGAATGACCCAATTGAACCAGCTGGATCCACATCCTCTCCCCCCCCTATCCCCGTGCGCCCCTCTGACACCCCCCCTGGCCCCCCACCACCCCCACTCACCCCCCCCCCCTATCCCCCCGCCGCTGCCTCCTCCCCCCCCCCATGCGACCATCTCACACCCGCCTGGGCACCCATCTCCACCCCCCACGACCATAAATCATATTGGCACCCACCTACTCCACTAGCAGTCAACGAGATAAAACGGCGGACACGCGGGCACTTTAGTAATAACACAACTTGAGGCGCCGCTGCGCCCCCCCCCCTTCTGCTCCATGCGTGCCCCCAGGCGCGGAAATATGCAAGCTCGGCACAATCTCCCCACCACCAGGCTCAAAAGTAAAAGCTGACATATAAAGGCCGTCCCACCCCGCAATAAAGGCACTACCAGAAACGACATGATGCAGACAGGAGCCACAAACAAGAGGTCGGCTAAGAGACTTACAGACAGCCCTCCTCTGTCAGCAAATTAGCCCTACAGAATAGGTACTGTATAAGATAGCTGTGTGTTCATTATGGTTTATGTTTGTTAGAGTTAAAAAAGTTAAATATGATGTTAATGTCAAAACGTTTATCCAGAGGGACTCGTTGTTATAACTGATCAGCCATGCTGGGAAACCACTGTTTGCGTTACCTGAATGTATGTTTATGCAAAAGATCAACTGTTCCACTCGATCATCACAGGCCACCCCTACCCCACTAAGGAACACCTATCCTTCCCTCCTTCCCACCCCCCTTTCCCCCCCTCCCCCCTCCACCCCTCCACCCGCCCCCCTCTCCCCCCACCCCCCTCTCCCCCCACCCCCCCTCTCTCTCTCCTTTTCCCTGTTGACTATATACACACAGGGAAAATGATTTTGAAAAAAACACTCAGGGGTCCACACCCTCCTGGACGAGCCAGTCCGTACTCCCGGGTCTACCCCCCAAGGGCCCTAAGTCTGAATGCCGGTACGCAAACCCGGCTACACTCCATTGGGGGCGCCCTCAGGCCCCCATCCTCTATCTCTCTGCCTGCTGATGCTGTCCCAGCAGTCCTTTACCCCTCCTGCCCACCCCCTCCATCCCCTCCCCCTCCACCCCCCGGACACCGCTGACCCAGGTCTAGACAATAGGCCACCCTCTTCAGCTAGAGATGTACTTTCCTACCCCTCAGGCACAGTAATCAGTCACGGTCCCCCGGTTGAGAAAGGGGTGATCCGCAAAGACCCCTTCAGAGATAACAAAAATGGCTAGCCAGGCCCCAATCAAAGTTATCTCCCTTAACGTTAAAGGACTACAGAGCCATAGGAAGAGAAAGCTAGCTCTCCAGGAGATGAAAAGATCCGAAGGAGATATTATCTTTCTCCAGGAGACACACTTCACAGACCACGAGCCGCCTAAAATATTCAATAATACATTCCCGCTGGGCTATTATTCCTCGTTCAGTAGCAAGAAACGAGGGGTAGCCATCTTAATCCGCCAGGGAACTCCATTCAATTTTGTCAAAAAAGTTTCAGACCCAGGGGGTAGATTTCTTGTGGTATATGGCTCACTGGCAGGCACGGCGATCGCCCTGGTCAACCTCTATGCACCAAACGAGAACCAACCAGAGTTCTTGAAAACAGTCCTAAACACAATCGGCCTTACCTACCTATCCTCACTGATAGTGGGGGGCGATCTAAACATGGCCTTAAACCCACTGGAGGATAAGACACTCCCTCTTAACCGCCCACACACGGTACTATCCCTAAAGATGGGAACAGCATTTAGAGCAATTATCAAAGAATTTTCCCTAGTGGACGTTTGGAGATCCCAACATCAGGGCCAAAGGGACTAAACCTTTTACTCCGCACCCCACCAGACCTATTCTCGAATTGATTACCTCTTTACAACCATGAACATCTTGGATGCCTCCCAAAAAACGGATATAGGCCCGATCACATGGTCGGATCATGCCCCTATCTCTTTAACTCTCTCAGTTCCGTTCACAAAGTCGAGCGCATTTAACTGGGAACTAAACGATTCATTATTGAATCACCCGGAAATAGAGAGAGAAATCAAGACAGCCCTATCAGAGTACTACAGGAGCAACTCAGGTTCAATCCCATCCTCAGCGGTACTATGGGAAGCCCATAAGGCAACCATCAGAGGTACTTTTATCTCCATAGCATTCCATAGGAAAAAAAACTAAGGCAAAACTACTCAAAGACTTGACAGAGAAAATAATCAAACTAGAACAGCAACACAAATCCAACCACCCGGGGAAAATATACAAAACCTTAACAACCGCCAGAAACGAGTTAAAAAAGATCCAACTTGAGGATGTCGAAAAAGCCCTTCGATGGACTAAACAGAGATACTATGATAAGGGCAACAAAGCTGACAGACTATTGGCCAGTAAATTAAGAGGGGTACAAAAGAGGTCCCAAATAACTGCGATCAAGAATCGGTCAGGTCATATATTATATAATGACAGACACATTGCAGAGGAATTCACCAAATTTTATACCAAATTATATAGCCTCAGAACCCAAGAGGAAAATAATAGAGCATCAAGGCTTACGGCAGTCTCGAACTATTTAGATAGCTGCAACCTCCCATCCTTGACGGAGAAGGAGAACGAGACACTTAATGGGAAAATTACAAAAGAGGAATTGGCAGATGCGGTAAAAGCTCTAAAACTATCCAAAGCCCAAGGCCCTGATGGATTCACAAACGCCTACTATAAGAGGTTTCTCCCGTCCCTATCTCCTTACTTACTGGACTTGTTCAACTCCTTTATGAAAGGTGACCCCATACCAGCATCGATGTCAATGGCTAACCTAGCAATTATCCACAAAGAGGGGAGAGACCCAATGCAATGTGGGAGTTACCACCCCATATCGCTATTGAACAACGACCTAAAACTATATAGCAAAATACTAGCTAACAGATTAAACCCCATCCTACCCAGACTTATCCATAACGATCAAGTGGGATTTGTTCCGGGCCGTCAGGCTTCAGACAACACCCGCAAACTTATAAATATAATAGACCACACTAACCTTACAAACACCAAGGCAGTTCTCCTGAGCTTAGACGCAGAGAAGGCGTTTGACAGAATCAATTGGCTATTCTTAGACAAAACCTTACAAAAATTTGGCTTCAAGGACTCATTCCTAGAGGGGGTCCAAGCACTGTACCACAATCCATCGGCGGCAATCAAACTCCCGGGAGGCGCAGCGCAGAGATTTCCAATAACGAATGGTACAAGGCAGAGCTGTCCTTTGTCCTCTCTCCTCTTCGCCCTGACGATCGAACCCCTGGCGGCCAAAATACGCGAGAGCATAAACATTCAGGGCGTACCAATTGGAGATACAAATTACAAAATCTCGCTTTTTGCCGACGATATAATACTGTCCCTAATCCACCCTCAAACATCACTTCCCAATCTACATAAAGAATTGGTGGAGTTCGGCAAAATTTCGGACTACAAAATTAATAATGACAAATCAGAAGCCCTACACTTAAATGTACCAGAATCGGAAGTTAATTTACTGAAACTGAACTTTAATTATAGATGGAGTTCCTCATACATTAAATACCTGGGAGTGAATGTATCAGGCAACTACCAATCACTGTACAAATATAATTACCTGGCCCTATTCGGGAAAATCAAAAAAGATCTGGACAAATGGGAAGACTACCAGATCTCATGGATCGGAAGGATGATCTCGGTAAAAATGAATATACTCCCCAGATTGCTATACTATTTCCAGACACTCCCGATCCATGTTCCCAGCCCTGAACTTAAGAACATCCAGAATAAAATGTTCAACTTCATCTGGAAGGGCAAAAGGCCCAGGGTGGCCAGATCGGTCCTCCTGACGTCAAGAGGAAGAGGGGGCCTGGGTGTCCCAGATATCACAAAGTACTATTTAGCGGCCCATTTGAGGCAAGCCGTAGTGTGGAACGCAGACCCGGGTCTCTATTGCTGACGAGATATTGAATCCCACTACGTAAAAATGCCTTCTCTGCAGGCCCTCCTTTGGTGCATAGACAAGGGGGATAAACCACCCCGTAGATTCGACCTTGGTGCCATCAGACACACCTGGGAAGTTTGGCGGAAATGCAGATCAAAGTTTAAACTAACTGCGCCAGGCTCGCTGCTTACTCCGATCCACAACAATCCCCATTTCCCCCCAGGATGTGAACCAAAACAGTTCGACTACTTCCGTCTGAAGGGGGTTAGGGTGGTTGCCGACCTACTGAGCGATGGAAGGCTGCTGAACTTCCAAGAATTACGAACGAGACACGAGGCCCCAGAACTGAGCCCATTTAAGTATCTCCAAATTAGACATTTTCTTCAAAAACTGTCCCCAAAATTTGAGTATCCTCCCCTCACCAACTTTGAGAGACTCCCTGAACTAGTACACATCAAACAGCATTGATCTCTAACATATACGCTGGTATGGAGAGAACAGCAGGCCCCTCCACCCATGACTACATGTCCAAGTGGGCGGCGGAACTAAGTATAGACATAGATAGAGAAGACTGGGAGGATATATGGGACGCTGCTTCAGGAACTTCCATCTGTACCACAACAAAAGAGAATATCTACAAAATCATGTTCCTCTGGTATCTTACCCCAGTTAGATTGAAGCAAATCTACCCCTGGCCTCAGATCTATGTTGGAGAGGCTGTGGACAGAGAGGAGACATGGCCCACATTTGGTGGTCATGCCCAAAAATCCAAAAATGTTGGCTTTCTATCCAAACTTTAATCCAAGAGGTAACTAGCCTCACATTAGCCCCAGATCCACTGACCTTCCTCCTGGGCAGGCCAATAGAGGAAATTGACCGCCCAATAGGAAAATTAATCTCCTCCATCCTTACCGCGGCTAGGTGTGCTGTGGCATTCTCCTGGAAAAAGATCTCTCCCCCCTCCATTAAGGCGGTTAGGAGAAGAATATACGACGTAATGCTAATGGAACGTCTGACGGCGTTTCTGAAACGCAAGACAACAAGTCACTACAAAATCTGGGAACCCTGGGAGACTCACTGACACCCGAGAGAATCCGATAGGAGAAACTATGACCACCCAGGCCACAGCCTGAAGGACGCCAGGGTCAGCGGCACAGGGGAGGCTCACCCCGCCCCCTCCCCCATCCCCATCCCCATAACCTCCCCCCCCCCCCCCCCTCTCTTTTTCAGACCTCTCTCCCCCCCGGTCACCCGGTGACCCAGAGGTCGCGCCACTCTTGGCGGTACACTCTCCCCCCCCCCCCCTCCAACATGGAAAATTTGAAAATCAAAGTGTATTAGGATACTGTGATGTGATATTTGCCTGTAAACTTGCCTGTTTCCTAATAAAAATGTTTAAAAAAAAAAATGGCATTACCGTCAGTTGAATTTTAAAAAAATGTAGTAAATATAATATAATACTACAGAACTGATTTATTATAAAAAAAATAAAGAGGTAGGATATTGCTTGGATTGCTCCTTTAATCTCTGACTTCTTTACTAAAGCATAAAAAGAAGGGAATTTACCTGGAATTATTCTGTATCGGTGATGTGCAGATTGTTTGGTAAACCACAATGTAAGGGGGCTCCCAATTGAATAAAGATACATGTTATTATATATTACTATCTTTAGGCGGGTGTATGATGTGTATGTAGGAGCGAATTTCCCCTGAAGCTGACTAGACTATAGCAGCACATTTGTGGGGGGGACGCCAGTTTTTTGGGGAGAAAAGGTACGTGTGTGTAAGAAAGCCTTACCTTTTCTGGTGTGTACCCCCTCTTGCAGCGTCATGTCATCATGGCGACCCAACATCAAATGATACCCCTATGTCACATAACGCGGTGACATCATGACATCGGACGCTGTGGACGTGGACCACCTCCGAGTCTACAGGCACCGGAAAGGTAAGTCCGCCACTACATGTACGACGTGTATGATGGGAAAAGCTTCCCACACTTTATATACATTTAATTATAGATATGCCTGAATAGAGTAGCGAGGTGTGAAGTTTTTTTATACGTTGCTATAACAGGACATATTCCAGCAGCTTTATGTACATCTCTGAGTAAAATGCTTCTCAAGCTCTAAATCTCTCAATGAGGAAAGAGCATTGTACTATGCTGCTTCCAAGCACACAATCCTTTTAGTCACGGGACAAAGCTCTTCCTACGCCATTCTTACAAGAAGACAGAAAACAGAGACGTAGAAAAAGAGAGGACACAGGACGCTGGATAGAAGGAGGATATAGGGAAAGAGCGGATTAAATGAGGAAGAGGAGGAGGAGGTACGGGGGCAGACATAGAGGAGGATGGAGTTTTTAAAGGGGAAAGGAATAGATTAATAGTAGTATAATATGCGAGTAGAAAGGAGCGGGATGAAGGACCATGAAATAAAAGATGGCAGGGAAATAAACATGAAGCCGTGATTCCCTCAATCCAAACTCTTAACACTGACACCATTTTTAAAATTGATTATTTTAAAGAAGAACAAGTGGGCACATGTTAATGAAAAGAAAAAAATGGTGATTCTCTTTCCCAAGTTATCCACTGGAGGTTCCACTAGGGATATAAAAAATGTTTTAGTTATTATGTTTATTCTATAACATTTGCATGTCATTTCCCAGAATTCCTGGATGGAGTGGAAGCATTGCATACTAAGAGATAATGGTAAATAGCAAGGGTGGAGACCAGTCGGAAACATGTGAATGTGCTCACACAAGTGATATTTGTGTTTGCTGTTTATTCTATAACAATTAGTTGGTGGAAGGTTGTGTTAATGGTAATGTTTCACACATTCAAATTGGATGCAAACATAGAAACATTAACAATATCAGTAGGCAAGAACCTTTTGTCCCACCTACTATATCCATTAAATTAATATATTGAGCTCTGCTTTTCTACACATTATTCAACCTTTTTGCTTGCAGCCAAATTCTTGAAGCAGTGTCTAGCATAGGGATGTGTCTCTGCTCATTACATGATCTAGCTTCAGTCTCATTCCAAACAACGTTGCCTGCAGTGGCTGGAATATCACAGTTAGCCCTTACATGTTTTCAGGAAGAATTGTACACCCTACTTTAGCTTTCCATAATAAAATGTAACGTAACACACTTCCTTTTTTGATGGAAGGAGGCAGGGCTCCCCAATAAAGGTTAAACCAAGTCTGCTGCGCCCATTCAACATTTCAATTTAGAATTTTTTGCAAATACCTTTTACATTAATGTATTGCACTGTATTCCTTTAATGATGAATCTTTTCTATTGAACATATATTGTTCCCTTGTAATATACTGTTTGACCCTCTGTATAGTACCACACAGTCGCCTGCCACTCTTCCCCTGCTGCCAGTCGTTACAGCTGCCACGTCCTCGGACCGTGAGTGACTTGTTGGTACTGACCACACTGTAATGTTTGTATTTATGTATATGTGTATTTCTATAGAAAAAACAATGTATGCAGTGAATTACGCAAGAGACAATACTTTACAGAGAATTATAACTCAATAACTGAAAACAAACAAATTCATGCAATAGGATTGAAAGTCCCTGCCCCAGAGAGCTTACAATCTAAGTGGTATGTTAGGAGACACAGAGACAATAGGTGAAGGAGTTGAGTAAGCTGTACGAAGCCAGATTGCAGAGGACTGAGGAGCGAATGGGAATTAAGGAAGTTGATCACACAGGAGAAGACGAGATGTTCTGGCATTTTGGAGGCAAAAAGGCAGGAGGGAGACAAAGCGGTAGTTACTGTAGTAAGGCACGTAGGGACAAGGGTTTTGTTTTTATGAACTGATGTGACAACTGCATGCTTATAAAATGCAGGGGAAGTGCCAGAGGATACAGAGGAGTTAAAGATGTTGATGAAAGGGGGGACTGGGATAAGAGGGCTTATAAGGTGTGAGGGTATAGGATGGAGAGGGTACGTGGTACAGTGAAGAGTGAGAAACGTTCAATTCTGTAACAGGAGAAAAAGTCACATAGTTAAAGTAGAAGGTAAAAGTAGAAGCAGTGTCATGGTGGAAAGTACAGAAGGAATCTCCCTGTGGATTGCATCCACTCTGCCTTAAAAATGGTTGGCAAAGGCTTGATAAGAAGTAAAGGAAGGAAGTCCTTTTGAATGTAATCATTAATCTGACCGTCACGTTCTGCACTCCTCGGCATTGCTGTGTTCCTCTCAGCCCGGGTTTCCCTCTTCTGGTTTGGATTTAGTGATTGGCTGGTTGTTTAAAGCCCAGGCCCACAAATTGGCCAGATGTTCACAATCCTGGCGGTTCCCGATTGGTCAGCCTTTTAAAGCTTTCTTACTTGATTAGCTGATTTACAATCCGTAGTTGGCAGGCTGGATTCTAGACACCACTTTATCTCCGATTGGCCCTCTGTTTAAAGGCCGGTGCTTGCTGATTGGGCCGTCTCTATTCCAGCACTACGTATTGGCAGCTTCAGTGAGCGCCACCCTCTACCCTTAATTCTTGAACTGAGGAGGGCCCATTACATCTCCACCTGCCTGGGCTCGCTTTCGCCAGCCTTACCTGGAATAAAGCTCACGTAACATGACTTGCAAGCCTCACCTGTACAGCTAAATCACTTAAACTGTCCCTCTGCAACGAAGGACTTTCTCCTGCATTCAGGGGCTCTCCTTTCCGCAACCCTACAGTCCTGCAACCCCTGCTCGGAAAATGCCAAGCTTAGTGAGGCCAGTCTCCTGTGTAAGTTATAAGCTTTTTATACTATCCTCTCTCATTTATTGCAAGTGTCTGTATTGTTAACCATTTCTGTACAATTACCATTTTCTATTAAACCTATTCGTTTATTGGCTCTTTTGCCTGGCTTGGTGACGCTACTCATTGCATTTATTTTTTATCGTTTTAATAGTTTTATTTGTTTTTTGGTGTGTTGCTTCTGACTTGGTAGCAGGTTCCATCTCTCCAGAAACCCTGGTGTATTTTTGGAAGTCACAGCTTTTGGAGAACTTGTGAGATCCCAGTGGATAAGAGAGGTGTGCTTGGATCTCCTCACTGGCGGTCCCAGGTGATAGCAATCCTTGGAGTTTGGGGTTTTATGTTTAGCCAGTACTGGATATCCTGGTGGTCCGAGGACCCGGATGCTATCCTTGCTGGTGGAGTTCTTGTCTGAACCCGATTTACTGGCCACTCACCTTTTTGGGTGCGAGTGATTACGGATATTATGTTAAAACATTTAATTAATTTGCTGTTCTTTTATTTCCCTAGTCATTTCACCAGCAAGTAAAACTGGACATACACAACATAAATGCATTCTTTCTTTTTTCCTTTGCAACCTCTGCAGAGGAACTTTGCCTGCTCTTTTAGGGTGCCCAACAATATGTATCTTTGAAAAGCATTACAAAAATAAACTAATAATGGGGAATTACTGAAGAAGGAGATAATATTTTGGAGCTCTATTCTATCAATGTCAAATATTTTGCTTGGAGAAGTGGAACTGTGTAGCCATAAAGTTTAGATTTGTTATTGTGTTTTATATTCCGGTACATTTTTGTGGCCCGGGAACCCAAAATAATGGTTGAGATGAGATCAACAAAGCCCATTTCTGATGTTATTGGGTCAGAAGATCTTTGACCTTATAAGATCTATTGTTTTATGACTATTTTTGTTTATGTGCCACTGTTCTTTGTTAATTATTCTTGAATCCCGAAACCTATTTACTTGCCCCAAATCCCCAGCACTGTTTTACCACAAATTCATGGTGCAATAAAGTTTCAAAATAATGATTGGAGTTCACCAACTAATCTTGAGCAGGGAGGGTAATAAATGCTGACACATTGCGATCTAAGGCTTGGAAAGTCATATTGCTCTTATCTGAAGCACAGTGAAATGTTATTTGGAAATATGGATATAAAATGAAGGTGCTCTTCTCCTAATAAACATGATGCTCATGTCAAATAACGTCATCGCTGGGGGCGGGGGCTCCGATATGTAACGGGGGAGTATGCAGACGCGAATCCTCTCTTTGACAAAGGGACGCAGGTCCCGAAACGCGTCAGAGTTACCATGTACTCCCGTTGGACCACCTAATAAATTATTTTATCACCTAAAACTGGTTTGCAGCCCCCACTGTTTGCACGGCTGTGCTCCGCCATCGGACCTCATGGGACTACTTTTTCTTCATGTCAAATAACAACAGTAATTAACATTAACCAAAACATCACGTTTAACAGAGAAATAAAGATTTTGAAACATTCCGCTCTGCGTCAGAACTTTCTCAGCGTTGTAATCTGCACAATTAGGTTTATTTCTATTGCAGGAACGTGGGGGGGTTTTAAAAACGATCAAGAGTGTGAATTGTAAAACACACCCATGACTTAAATGACTTAACTTCTTTAAATTAGTTCTAAATTACTTCTCTTACCTGGCTAATAATCTCATTTTTCATTTGAGATTATACAATGGTAATGTAAATGTTGATATATTGGGCAATTTGCAAGCATAAAACATCATATTTGTAGATCCCTGTTCTCATTAAAGTGCGGATTAAGTGATTCAACTGGTAATGCCTATAATATGAACTATTTTTACATGTATGAAACAAAGGTATTTGAGTTCATTTCCGGGGCGAGTTTGTAATTTAATTGATCAATCTTCGTTGCTACTAACATTTTCCTGAAATGTTTCTTGAGTTGCCAGAAGCATATAACAGCTAACAGAAGCTCATACTGCAATCTGAGCTGTCACATGTGTTAGAAATCATTTGGGAGAAATAGAGTGTAAATTGTTTTATTCAGATTGTCCAAGGATTGGGGAATCTTTACAACAAGTGCAAACGTTCAGTTTTTTATTCAGTAGTTATTGACAGTAAAATAAAAAATAAAAACAATATCAAATGTATATCCCATCGGTGCAATGCTGGGACTCCAAAATGTGAATTACTGGTTGAATTAACCTCATTGCTGCCAAAAGCAGATAGTAGATTAAAGAAAGAATATGGTTGAGGTTTTGTTTTATTTCAGTGTGTTTTACTGAGCGTGTAAACGGCAAGAATTAATTATCAACTTCACAGAATATAGTCACACACAATAATTAATATGATTTCCTGTTTGAGGTTGTTTTTGTCTAATTTTGAATACTAGATTTCCTAGATATCATTCAGAAAAAGCAGAATATATTAGAATTAGATATCTGCTGGTCCCTGCCACTACTTATTCAGTATATACCCTTTCATATGAATGTTATTTAAACAATGACACGTGAATGAATATAGGTGTTGATATAACTTCATTTGCCTAGCACCCCTAGGCCTTTACTTTTCTGGTACTTAATAGCGGCTGAAAATAAAGTTTACCCCACAAAAAAGTTTAAAAATGTAAAAAAAAATAAAAAAATTAAAAAAACTATTAGAGCAAAAACTAGTTAAGGATGTTAAGTGAAAAATTGTGTAATATTTTTCCCACCCTCTTAATGTACAAAGATTTTTCTCTGCAAACCTCCATGAAGTTGGTGTTTGCTATTTTATTCTTTCCATACACTTTATTTCCCATGAAATTATCACATTCCCTAATGTTCGGATTCAAGCTACAAACCTGGTATATTCACTGCCCCATATCCTCTCGGTTCTTACGCTTTTCTCTTCCAATGAGTTGTAGGAAAGATAACATCAGTTTAATTCTTCTCAATGGTCAGGTCGCTCTTCATGAAGAAAATTTTATTTTACCAAAAGGTTGTTGCACCTAATCCATGAGCCCAAGCTGCTCGCTACTCCCTGTTCGCTGCCCAGTATTATATTCCCATTTTATTATAATGTGGGAGCAACCATGCAGCAGAAAGTGCCTGCTTCTTAGGCCAGTATTCACTAAAAGGTGCTTATATTCATTATAAAGGGAGTAGTGTGCTAAAGCATAGCACTATTTAGTGGATATGGGCCTTAGATTGCCACTATATTTAAAATAATAAATCCGAATAATAAATCCAGAGGGAACTTATTTTAGCAAAACAGAAAAACACCTTCTACATCAATTTAGTGACAGAGCATGCACTCAAAGTGATTACATTAACATGAACAAATGTTGGTTGAATTAACAGCTAATCCTTTCAAAGAATCCTTCCAATAGCATGCAAAACTGGAGAAAAAAAATCAGTCTCATACAACTCGTCCTGTTTGCCACGCACAGAATATTTCCAGCTACCTACACTTTGTCCTGCTTGCTTGACATGTCCATCACCAGAACTCTTTGACTGTAAGCTTTCCAGAACAGATATTCCCTTCCATATGCATACAGGCATTTTTCTTTTAGCGTGTGTATAAAATTGTATCACACTGTACCATATACACTTGGCACTATATAAAAATACATTGACAAGAATTTAAATAATATATTTTGCAATTAAAAATCAAATCTTAGATACAGTTATATCTGGTAATAACTTAGACTGTGATAGCCATGTTATCTTACTTGCAATTGTACAAAAATAAACATGCACTTGAAAGCTCTTCCTAAAAATATACAGTCATTCCACATACAAAGGGATCCCCAAGCGAAGTATTCTTTAAGATTGCAATAACATGGATTATTGGGTTTAGTTTTTTGTTGCATTATTCTTATTCCCAAATTCTGCACAAACTCTTATTTCCCATGTATTATGTTATTCGATAATTAGAGATCCCTCAAATATTCACAATATAGAGCTTTTCTTTGAATGACACAAGTTTTAGTATTTTTGCATTCCTGTGTCACAAATGCATAGATGAAATTGTAGTGTACGGAGTTTCCAAAACTCACATCTCTTCTTTAACTATATACTTGAGAACCCTAAAGTTGTTCCCCTAAAAAGGTATCAGAACCTACAAAACAAAATCTACGTCTTCAGGGCCAATGTGGCTACCCCAACTTTACACGAGATTATGAAACTCGCCATTCTATAGACTTCCAGCACTGCCATATTCTGTGTACCTGAAGATCTGAGGGTTTCAAGCCTCTCCTAAACCCCACACACCCCCCATTTTAGGAATAACCAAGGAAATAGAAGAAAAAAATCCCTTTAATGTCATACTAATAGAGCGTTACTTGGCTATCACAATAACATGGGCATGGGGAAGGGGGAAAACAGGCACCGCTTTGGGGAGTCTTTCTAATGGTATATACTGGGCCGTGAGGACATTATTACCCCTACTACATGTACCCATGACATTGATTAACCTCGTCGGTGCCAGAAAAGCCATTGCAACGTTGCAGCTTGCCGAATGGCTAATAGTGGTATACTCAAGCTGATGTAGTCAGTGATATAGAAATCCCAACACAAGCTGTTATAAAATGAAACCATTTATAATGATTTGTGATCAAAATATATATTTTTTATGTATAGTGGATTTAGCACTATAGTTATACATACAACAAAGAAGTCTATATCGTAACATGCATGAAGGCATGGGTATTTTTCAATCTTTTTTTACCTGCTGAATATTTTGTCTAATGTTAATATAAAACCTGTGGCATTTCCAAAATGTATCATTATTATATTTTGATGTTACCTAAAGAAACATCACCAGGATATTCAAAATTACAAACGGACATATACATAAATCCTTCTTTGCCTCTAATTATAGCTCATCAAAGTGTGCCTTCTTTTTCTTTTTTTTTTACCAGTCAATAATAATATTAGGTATTTTCATAGTAACTTTTAATCGAAAGAAATATTCTTTCATATGAGATTTGATTGCAGTGTTTGCAAAAGGTGAATTAAAACATACTGTAAAATAACAATTACAGAGGATTTTATCTCCTGTTTCAGCAGTTAACATGTACCAGACTATCACTTTCAATGTATACTTATGCCAAAGTAGCACTTTTAGTAAAATTCACATCTTCTCCAGCTGTTGCTAGGAGACCAAACGTCAGGGTACCAGCCCAGCCTGTTTTTATCTTTATCTCGGGAAATCACTGACTGATGCTTGCTAATCAATTCCAGTATCATTTTAAGATGTAATAACCGGCTGGATTATTTCTAAATTAAGGGGATCACACAGTGTATCGCATTTTATTTTTTTCAAATATAAAACTATAAATACATCCCTATTGCACATGAACAAAGTCTATTCAAGCAGAACAGAAAACAAACGAACCCCCACCTGGGGCTTCTGATGTTATCAGCACATTAACCCAAGCCTTGTTTTCCTCTGTAAGGCATCCTAAATACAGTATATGAACCTAATTATACCCTTCATGGGGTGAATGTGTAGGTTTGTGTAAATAATTTGCTGTGTTGTAGAAATAATCAACCAGTCACATCCAGAAACTAAAAACGGATACGATTTCATGGATGATTGCTGCATGAAGTTGTAACAGGTGCTAAATATTTTAATTTTCCATATAAACAAAGTGCACAGCGATTTAATCCCAACAAACTGCAGTCCTGCTCTATGGATGCAGCAGCATAACTTCCCTTACACAAATCTAACTGTGCTACAGTCAGTATTATTCTATTTTGGTGGATACTGTAGCAAAATAAATGTGTTTCTACATAATATACTGTATGTTAAAGTAAATCTGCAATCAACACATCCAATAGTTCAAGGTCTTCAGAGACTTGACTTAGACTGTAAAAGAAAATATATATAAGCCCTTAAATGTATAATTTCCACACTTTTTTTTAACCATCGTCGTTTTCTCTTATAATAATGTGCCCGCTACTTACAGAAATATTCATAACGCAAGTTAGGGGGTCTCCTTTCATAACAGGGGGGCTAGGGAAGGAGATACCTCAATGCACCTTTATTGTTACAGCATGTCTGCCTCCGGTACACAATGTTAGCAGCTTCCTCAGACTTTGAACTATTAAAGCATTAAGTCAGGAACAGGGAAGTTTTATTCAAGCATAAGTGAAATAGCTGGTAGTGTTTTCTTGACAAGCATGTGGGGGGGGGGGGGGGGCAGTAAGTATTTTAGGGACCTTACCCTGCACAGCATCAAGAAGTGAAGTGCAGCACAGAGCAGCACCCTGCTGCCAGTGGGGACCCCATCCTTCTCCAGAATTCTTTGGTGGCAGCTGGATGGAAAGTCCAACTCATGGTTCTGATAGAAGCAGGTCCGGATTGTCTCAGCCTCAGTATGTCACCAGAAGGCAGACCCTTCAGGTGCATGGTGTCCCATTCCCTGGGAGAAGCATCTCCGGGGTGCAGCCCTGCGCCCCCTCTACTCCCACTCAGCTGCAGGGAGTCCCACGCTTCAGACTGGGTTTGTGAGGGAGTCCGGGAGACGCAGCTTCCCCCGTCACTGTGCTGCCCCAGAGATCCCGGTCACTGTGCTGCCCCAGAGATCCCGGTCACTGTGCTGCCCCAGAGATCCCGGTCACTGTGCTGCCCCAGAGAGATCCCCGGGATGTCCCTGCCCCAGAGATCCCGGTCACTGTGCTGCCCCAGAGATCCCGGACACTGTGCTGCCCCAGAGATCCCGGTCACTGTGCTGCCCCAGAGATCCCGGACACTGTGCTGCCCCAGAGATCCCGGTCACTGTGCTGCCCCAGAGATCCCGGTCACTGTGCTGCCCCAGAGATCCGGGACACTGTGCTGCCCCAGAGATCCCGGTAACTGTGCTGCCCCAGAGAGATCCCCGGGATGCCCCTGCCCAGCAATCACCTCATTACAGTAATCCGGCAGCAGCATTGTAACTGCACACTTTATCCTGACAATGCATTGGGTTTAAACACTTTGTCATCTTCTCGGGGGAACCTCGCCCCATACAAGCAGCACCCCCTGAATTTCCCTTCAGTACAGAGTAATGCCCCACTGAGGTCACAGCAGCCTCTTCTGGATGCGCACCTCAGGGTGTCCTGCTGGATTGCACAGGTCTATAGGATTGTTTCCTTGCAGAAGGGAGCAGTAGGAGCAGAAGGAGCAGTAGGAGCAGTGCTGGAGCTGGGTGCGTGTGATGTGGTTTGTAGGAAGCCGCTCACACAGCACTGCTCCCCCCCCCCCCCCCCTTTCTATGGGATTTGCTTCAGCATGGGCATCCCCTGCCCCTCCTTCCTGCAGTAACCCCTTCAGTGCCAGAAACCCCCTGCTCTCCTCCCTGCAGTAACCCCTTCAGTGCCAGAGACCCCCTGCTCTCCCCCTGCAGTAACCCCTTCATTGCCAGAGACCCCCTGCTCTCCCCCCTGCAGTAACCCCTTCAGTGCCAGAGACCCCCTGCTCTTCCCTCCTTGCAGTAACCCCTTCAGTGCCAGAGACCCCCTGCTCTCCCCCCTGCAGTAACCCCTTCAGTGCCAGAGACCCCCTGCTCCTCCTTCCTGCAGTAACCCCTTCAGTGCAAGAGACCCCCTGCTCTCCTCCCTGCAGTAACCCCTTCAGTGCCAGAGACCCCCTGCTCTCCCCCCTGCATTAACCCCTTCAGTGCAAGAGACCCCCTGCTCTCCTCCCTGCAGTAACCCCTTCAGTGCCAGAGACCCCCTGCTCTCCCCCCTGCATTAACCCCTTCAGTGCCAGAGACCCCCTGCCCCTCCTTCCTGCAGTAACCCCTTCAGTGCCAGAGACCCCCTGCTCTCCCCCTGCAGTAACCCCTTCAGTGCCAGAGACACCCCTGCTCTCCCTCACTGCAGTAACCCCTTCAGTGCCAGAGACCCCCTGCTCTCCCTCCTTGCAGTAACCCCTTCAGTGCCAGAGACCCCCTGCTCTCCTCCCTGCAGTAACCCCTTCAGTGCCAGAGACCCCCCTGCTCTCCCCCCTGCAGTAACCCCTTCAGTGCCAGAGACCCCCTGCTCTCCCCCCTGCAGTAACACCTTCAGTGCCAGAGACCCCCTGCTCTCCCCCCTGCAGTAACCCCTTCAGTGCCAGAGACCCCCTGCTCTCCCCCCTACAGTAACCCTTTTTTTAAAGGAGGTGCATACAAATGTCCCAGAAAAAGAGAGGATAGCACCTAATAATATACTATAATGGATATCAACCTGCAAATTAAGGTTGAAAATGAGACACTGCACACTCAAATTTTGTATTAGAAACAATGTTATTCCAAAAATAAACAAGATATAAAACAAACAGCAATTTCACTCCAATTAACAAAAATACAAGATCTACCGGAAACAGTGACATGAAAGATCCTCTCTGAGCTGTATAACGTTTCGGGTAAAATTGAGTGAAATTGCTGTTTGTTTTATATCTTCTATATGTTTGGAATATTTTTTATTCTACATTTTGCAATTTAAAAGTGATTAGTGATATATTGTTATATCTATTAAACCAACATGGTTAGGAATCCAGTGGTAGAGAGGCTGAGCTCTAAACCTATTAACCCTCTCGGTGCCAGCGAAGCCTCCAGCACGTGGCTTTGGTAGTAGGACAGACTGGCTTATCATGCCAACTTCATCGTTCCCATCCCCAGCCCCCCTCCTACACTTCAATCAACATCTGCACTGCAAATCAGGCCTCATTTCCCCTGAATGGGGAACAAGTGCAGAAACCCCCCATACATTTCTAATTTAACACAATCTTGTGATGTACAAACACTTGCACACATTTATTTGGAGCTGCAAATGAATTCTAGTAAATACAAGTGGCTCGTCCAATATAAGGTTATCCAGCCTCTCTCTTTACTGCTCCTTCCCAGATCTTTGTTCAAGCGTTAAAACTGCTAAACGCTTCTTTCTACCATCTCCGAGGCCCTCAGCGATCCTGACACAGAAGCACGAAACCGAGAAATGCTCAGAGCAAATATTATGTTTCATTTCTACAGATTAATGCATCACTTTAACCCAATTAGAAAACACCAATTATACATTCTCGGAGACACGGCCTGCCACAAGCTTTCCCCCCCGTGCCACGCATTCCCCTTTCCAGGTGCATACCCTGCTTTATTTGCCCAGCACCTGCCCCAGTAAAGGCATTAAGGGCTGCTGGTCACCCAGAAAACAAGTGGATATTTAAATTTAGGAAATCTGGGCAGTTTTGTGGCTCTTACCCCAGCTTTGCATTGTTGCTTTTTCACTTTGCCACGGTAGAGATCCCCTGGAGGGTGTGAGTGTATCTAGTCTGCGGGGTCCATGTAGTACTCAACTTGATATCTAATATTTATTCTGTACATGTCGAGCAGACCGATGTTTCGGCCTCTGTGACCTTCATCAGCTCTGGATGAAAGACCGAACGTCGGTTTGTTTGACATGTAGAGAATAAATATTATATATCAAGTCAAATACTACAGGGGATGCCTGGAAATTCTTCTATTCCGATTATATATCGGCACGAGGCTGCGCGTCTTTCCCGGAGCGCCCAATACTTCTTTCCATACTATGGGGGTCATGCACTAAGCAGTGATAAGTGGGTTTTCTGGGTGCTATGCACAAAGCAGTGATAAGTGCTTTTAAGTGAGATACATGCATTTATAGCGTGATACTGCCTGTTGTGAGATTCACAAAGCAGTGATAACACTGCAGTATCGTGCTATAATGGCATTTTTTCCCACTTAAAAGCACTTATCACTGCTTTGTGAATCTCATAGCAGACAGTATCGCGCTATAAAGGCATTTATCTCACTTAAAAGCACTTATCACTGCTTAGAGCATGACCCCCTATGTAATTCCGCGTCCATGCTGATTGCGCACACTTGCTCGCGATCGGCATAGACGCTGCCTGTGCATTGCCTGACTTGTTTCACTTGTTGTACTGTACCCCTCAGACCTGAGGAAGGTCCCTAGGAATAGAACCGTTGGCACCTCCTGGCTGTATTTCTAATCAGTATTCTTGCTACTGGAATTTCCAACTGATTTTGGTGTGCTATCTGGTTAACTCTTTGTTTGCCGTATGGTGACTTGCGTATTGGGGGAAGCTTCTAACTGGGCGCTCCCAGATATGTATATGTTTCTGCTTTTCATTTAGTTTGTTATTTTGTATCAGTCACATTGAGATCTATTTGTATTTTATGTATTAAAGTTTTCCAGCTACATAAACAAAAGAATAGCACTAAATTTATCAGAGAAAAAACGTTACTACATTCAATTTGATGATATATATTTGTGCAGTGATAAGTCTGGTGTTTTTTAGGTTTTTTTTGCTCTAGTATTTACATTTGTTGTTGTTTTGTATTCTATCATAAACCTTTTAACTCCTCTGCTGCCAGGAGGGCCTGAGACACATCGAGGAGGTATAAATAATGTAGATAAAAGAAGCATTTAGTACAGAAATTGGATGAGAGTAAACTCGAGGGAAACCTCGTGTAAAAGGCGTTACATGAAACAATAAGGCCTGTATGCTAATGTTTGCAAATGTCCAACTCCATTTTAGTTGCGTGGTGTGTGCCTCTGTACTGTGTACCTCTGTACTGTGTGCCTCTGTACTATGTACCTCTGTACTGTGTGCCTCTGTACTGTGTACCTCTGTACTGTGTGCCTATGTACTAAGCTCGTATTTCTTCATCTGTGGCACAAAATGTATTTTCCCTTTGTTTTGGCGCACAGAAAGGGAAGGCGCTTAGTGTACCGCTATAAACGGAATGTACTAATATATAATATTTCAGTGGGTGGGGGGGGGAGGGAATGGCGTGCCGCCCGCTATCTTCATGCCCCCAAAGCCGCCGCATGTGGGGGGGGGGGGGGTGGGGGTGTGATGCCGGCCTGAAACTAGCTTCATGCCGCCGCGGGGGGGGGGGGGGTAAGATGCAGGGGGGAAATGCAGGCCTGCCCGCCCGCTATCTTAAGGCCTCCGCCTGAGGTATGGGGGCTGCGGAGGGCGGGGGTAGTGGGAGATGTCACTAAATAACCCACCCACCCAGTCACTAAATAACCCACCCACCCAGTCACTAAATAAAGTCACTAAATAACCCAAACACCCACCCACCCAGTCACTAAATAACCCACCCAGTCAATAAATAAAGTCACTAAATAACCCACCCAGTCACTAAAAATAATGTCACTAAATAAAGTCACTAAATAACCCACCCACCCAGTCACTAAATAAAGTCACTAAATAACCCACCCACCCAGTCACTAAATAACCCACCCACCCAGTCACTAAATAAAAGGTCACTAAATAAATGTCACTAAATAACCCACCCACCCAGTCACTAAATAAAGTCACTAAATAAAGTCACTAAATAAATGTCACTAAATAAAAGTCACTAAATAACCCACCCAGTCACTAAATAAAGTCACTAAATAACCCACCTAGTCACTAAATAAAGTCACTAAACAACAATCGCGATTAGGTTTGGAATGGAGACGCTGAGCTGTTCGTTGCTTCTTGCGGCCACAATTAGGAGCACCTGTGGCGGAGCGTCTCCATTCCAAACCTAATCGCGATTCCTGGAGAGGAAGGGGCGGTGAGATCATCATATGCCTGTACCTCTGATTCCTTATTGCCTGATAACTTCTTATACTTTGTAAGTGAGCACTTGTGAAGTGTTTTTTAATTCATTAAATTGTTGCACAGTTCGCGCTATGGTGTGTTCTTGTCCTCTGCTGTAGTGCACCCTATCCATCCCATCCTGGTCCCCAGACGCCCCTCTACGTGGGACTACTGTTCGTGTACAGTACACTCTATGTGTGAAATGCCTTTACTCACTGTCTGCTTGTGAGTATAACCTTTGCAGAATTTCATAGGATTATAATTTTTGTGCTATACAGTACTGTACTATTTTTGTGATCTCTCTTTTACATGTGCATGGTGTCCCGCTCCCTTGTCCCATTTCCTACTACCCAAGAAGGGTCTTAACAGATACTTAACATGTAGTAGCTTGATCACAGGACAAACTTTCACTCATCCTCACAGTGGTAAAGTCCACACCTGAACTTCTATCTATGTGGTGTACTTAAATGTCCTTGTGGGTTATATTATGTAGGCAACACTAATTGCCAATTTAAAGAGAAGATGGCTCTGCATAGATCCAATACCAGAGTGGCCACCAGGGATGGACAAGTGGAACTGTCTGTTGGACGTCAGCCTCAGATCAGTGTCAATTGATCAGGTTCCCCAACCACCCAGTGGGAGTAACCAATCTGTGCTGCTTCTGAAACTCCAAGCTTTTGGGATTTATACCCCCAATACAATACACCGGAAAGGTTTGAACATTCACTTGCCGCTAGACTTTTATCTGCATGAAAGATAGATGTGTGTTTCCCACATGACACTGCAGTGTACTCTCCTTGATGGGTGATTAGATTATTTTGCTTGCTCACCATGACCTAGTTTGACACATTTTCCTGTTGTACTTTTTTTCTCTATGTTTTACATGCATTGGTTATTGTTTCCCATTAACTTTCTGGCGGGCTATGTCCCCCCATTACCTAACATTGCTTTTAATCCCCGCCAGTTCAAACAGTGCCAGGGTGTTTCACTTGAGATTCTTTTCTTTTTAACCTTCCTATATATTTTGTACACTATGGTATTTACTGTATGTGGGTTGGAATAGACACTGTGTTATCTTGATAATGGTCCCATGACAGACCGATATATCAATCCTTATAATAAATGTATTTCACCTTTGGAAAAGTCTGAAGCGCTAGTTCCTGTTCATATATCCTGAGAACGGTCTTTTATAGGGAGAGAAACGTTGATACTGTAAATACACTTTTTGCATTTGAATTGTTTTTGCCTTTGATCGACTGAACTATTGCATTTTTTGACACATCCCGGCCAAGTTAATTTAGGATTTATGATGTATGATGTACCACCCTACAGGTGATATATAATCAAAAAATAAATAGATGATATCGTTCTGTGGCTAACGAAATGCTTTTATTTGTGCGAGCTTTCGAGATACACTGATCTCTTCTTCCGGCGATGTTACAATGAAAGAAGCAAGCAAAAGCTATACTATAAACAGTGTCTATTGGAATGTTATCTGTGCTGGTCCTTCCCCCGGTGTGGATGTGTTATATTCACCAATAAGGACCACATAGTATCCACACACACTTTTAGTTATGTTACTAACTCTCACATTTCCACACCCACCCACACCATTTATATCCGCTCCCACTCCACACACACCTTGTGTAAAGCACTGTATATACTGTGGGCTCTCCATTCATGTTAATTCACACTGATACACATACACACTCTTTCATCACTTGCTTTCAGGAACCTTTTGACACCTCCAGCCATAAAACACATCCACACCGGGGGAAGGACCAGCACAGATAACATTCCAATAGACACTGTTTATAGTATAGCTTTTGCTTGCTTCATTCATTGTAACATCGCAGGAAAAAGAGATCAGTGTATCTCGAAAGCTCGCACAAATAAAAGCATTTCGTTAGCCACAGAACGGTATCATCTATTTATTTTTTGATTATTGAAGCTCGGCTAACACGGTACTGATACCTCTACATATATATATATATATATATATATATATATATATATATATATACAGTGTTTGACAAACCTATACATTTGCACGCCCCGGGCGAGTGGATTTAACATCGTGGCGAGCTCCTATTGGCCCAAGCAGCCACGTGTGGTACCAGGTGGCGAGTAGATATTTTTGTTCAGCGAGTAGATTTTTTGGTGATTTGTCGACCACTGTATATATATATATAAAGCAGAAAATAGCCGTGTTAGTCCAGTTGCGATAGTGCAGAATAAATTAGTTCTTCAGTATTAGGTGATACCTTTTTTATTGGACTAACAATTTATGTCATAGGACAAGCTTTCGAGCGTTCTCCTCTCTTCTTCAGGTCAAGCAATACTGATATACAAAGGATTCAATGGCTAAAACAGTGTAGAGAAAAAAAACCCAACAGATATGGACTGTAGATAAGGTAGGGTGTTAAAAGTGTTTGAAGCCAGGGGACGGTGACAAGAAAAGGTAGGGGGGGGAGGGATGCTGGGGGGGGAGAGAAAGTGTGGATAAGAATGGAGGCAAGCAGGATAATTACAAACAATTTTGATAGGGTGTGAGAAAACCCATGTCTGCATTAAGTCCTTTGGTTTTGGTGTCAAAGAGTCTCATCATTCTGAGTTCAAATGTTTTCCATTCTTGGGTGCTTTTAAACATTCCATTGAGGATTTTGATTTTTAAATCATTTCTGGAATGATCTGGTTGTGAGAAGTGATGTCCCACTGGTGAGCAGTATCTTCCTTCTTCGTGATGGAGTATAGAGTGTCTGTGCATATTCATTCTTCCTTGTAGTTTTTGGCTGGTTTCCTCAATGTAGCAGCCTTGGTCACATCTGTTGCACTGAATCATATACACTATATTGCTGGATGTGCAGCTGTATGATCCTTTAACATTGAATGTTCTATGGTTGTGACTGGCTGTGGGATCTTGGCATATATGTTTGCAGAGTTTGCAACGTGAGTTGTTGCACGGGTTTGTGCCATTATCAGTGTCCAATCGTTGTGAAGTTTTCTGCTGACTAATTTCTGTTTGAGGTTTGGTGGTTGCTGGAATGCAAGAATGGGAGGTTTGGGAAAGATTTATTTTAATGTCGCATCTTCTGCCAGCATGGGTTGCAGATCTTTGATTATTTTTCGTACACCCTCTAGGGTAGGGTTGTATGTGGTCACTAGTGGTATGCGTGTGGTAGGTTCTTTCTGTCTGTATTGTAGCAGGTGTTCTCGTGGGGCTTTTAGTGCAGATGTAATTGTTTTGGCAATGGTCTTTGTCTTTTATCCCTTCTGTCTGAATGATTCGGTCAGGGTTGTGAGATGCCTGTTTCTGTCTTCAGTGTCAGAGCATATGCGATGGTATCTTATAGCCTGGCTGTGTATGATACCTTGTTTTGTATGAGTGGGATGGAAGCAGGAGTTGTGGAGGTAACTGCATCTGCCTTTTGGTTTCCTGTATACAGATGTGTGTTGTTTGCCATCTTTCAGTGTTACTCTTGTATCTAGAAAGTTTACTAGGTTTGCCGAATAATCAATTTTGAGTTTAATTGATGGATATATATATACACTGTCCCAGCAAGCTCAATATATATGCAGCCCACCTTAGGAACTACTATTTCAGTTACGGGGTTAACAGCCCTAATGGGTTAACTTTGTGAGCGAACTCAGGTTACTCCCCTCCCCATCATCTGATGTAGGATTAACCAACTAACTAAACTTACTACAAGCGCTAACCTAAACCAAGTGAGGTGATGTGCAAAAGAAAGTGATAATTCTATACACATATGTGAAGTGATCAAAAATTAAGCAGCCAAGGGGAACTACATAAACCAGATGATTCCAAACCTGGTAAACAAAATGAAAATACAAAATACTGTAAGTGTCCCCCGGCGCTAGTGATAAATTGTCCAAGATACTACCATAGTCCAATTGACAGTCTTTAGATGGGAGACTTTTCTGGATGGGTAGATGGAATATCAAGAATGCTCCAGATGGGTAAGGGTGTCCTTATGGATTGACTCCAAGGTGGTTCTGGGAAAATACAGAAAGAAGAGGACACACCAGTTGCCCAGTATGTAAAGGCAAGGACCCCTATCTAGAACATAGAAACCCTACTTACAAGATAATGTCTTGCTTGTATGGGGGAGAGAATCTGTGCTTGTGCCACGTCTTCAACTTGGTTTTCCACAGACCCCACGTGGTCTGACGCGATGGTTCTCCCTTTAAGATGACGATTAGGCTTACGGGCACACCGGATACATAACACCCATTGATGAAAGGGAATAGGACACAATATGGTGTAATACGAACTACACTTTAATAAAAATGATAAAAACACAAACTACCCACACTTACAATGTGTGTAGGATAGCGATATGACAAACAAATGCCGTCCGCAACCTGCTTCCGACCCGATCAGCAAGGAGAGAGAGTCGCTAACAACAGCACCCGCGACTGACAAAACGATGATGTCGGTACAGGTCGCTTCTCCGGCGTCAGGTGGCTACGGTTGCTGGACTAGATGCTATTAGGAGAGTCACACTGTGACTGATGTAGGATGACTGTGCAGAAGGGATTGCCACTTCCAAGTATGTCTTGTGACCAGTGATGTCACTACAGGGAGATAGAAGGGTATACATAGCTCCACCCAATCTTCAAGAAACAGGTTCTTTAGAGTTCAGATGGGGGCCTCACTGTGAGTCCTTTATATAGGTTTTTGTTTATAGATTACTGTGTTAAGATGTGTCCTATCACGCTTTGTTGTTTTCAGTAATGGAACGTTCCCCTTTAAGTAAGCGCGAGTAGTATGGATCCGATATTGCTCTCACTACTAAATAGTAGGAAACATGCTTTTAGTAAGGCGTTCTCAGTGTTAGTAACTCTGGAGCGTGTTTGTATCGGCCCCACCGGGAGGTCCCTGGTGCAATCCTGATCATATAGGTCCATTTAATATGGGGCGTCACTGACTATGCGAGAGACGGCCAGTCTAACCCTTACTGCGGGTAACAAGCCAAGTACCCCCCCAGCGTAGGAGTGAGGGCTACACAGGGGAGGAAATCCCGCAAATTAATATACGAGGTGTGTCAGTGTCTGTGAAGGATTATTGACGGATATCCAATAAAGCACTATATGTTTTATAAAAATTCCTGCTGATGATGTGGGGATGTGCAGGGAGTAAATGGGGAATGGTGGGGGAGTGCAGGGGTAATGTGGTATGATGGGTGTGTGCCAGGGATGATTTGGGGGAGTGCAGGGGTAATGTGGTATGATGGGTGTGTGCCAGGGATGATTTGGGGGAGTGCAGGGGTAATGTGGTATGATGGGTGTGTGCCAGGGATGATTTGGGGGAGTGCAGGGGTAATGTGGTATGATAGTTGTGTGCTAGGGATGATTTGGGGGAGTGCAGGGGTAATGTGGTATGATGAGTGTGTGCCAGGGATGATTTGGGGGATGTGCAGGGGTAATGTGGTATGATGGGTGTGTGCCAGGGATGATTTGGGGGAGTGCAGGGGTAATGTGGTATGATGGGTGTGTGCCAGGGATGATTTGGGGGAGTGCAGGGGTAATGTGGTATGATGGGTGTGTGCTGGGGATGATTTGGGGGATGTGCAGGGGTAATGTGGTATGATGGGTGTGTGCCAGGGTTGATTTGGGGGAGTGCAGGGGTAATGTGGTATGATGAGTGTGTGCCAGGGATGATTTGGGGGATGTGCAGGGGTAATGTGGTATGATGGGTGTGTGCCAGGGATGATTTGGGGGAGTGCAGGGGTAATGTGGTTTGATGGGTGTGTGCCAGGGATGATTTGGGGGAGTGCAGGGGTAATGTGGTATGATGGGTGTGCGCCAGGGATGATTTGGGGGAGTGCAGGGGTAATGTGGTATGATGGGTGTGTGC
Organism: Ascaphus truei; assembly: GCF_040206685.1. NCBI lineage: Eukaryota > Metazoa > Chordata > Amphibia > Anura > Ascaphidae > Ascaphus > Ascaphus truei. Next base: position 40,988,458 of record NC_134491.1, read on the forward strand.
CAGGGATGATTTGGGGGATGTGCAGGGGTAATGTGGTATGATAGGTGTGTGCCAGGGATGATTTGGGGGAGTGCAGGGGTAATGTGGTATGATGGGTGTGTGCTAGGGATGATTTGGGGGGAGTGCAGGGGTAATGTGGTATGATGGGTGTGTGCTAGGGATGATTTGGGGGATGTGCAGGGGTAATGTGGTATGATGGGTGTGTGCTAGGGATGATTTGGGGGAGTGCAGGGGTAATGTGGTATGATGGGTGTGTGCCAGGGATGATTTGGGGGAGTGCAGGGGTAATGTGGTATGATGGGTGTGTGCCAGGGATGATTTGGGGGAGTGCAAGGGTAATGTGGTATGATGGGTGTGTGCCAGGGATGATTTGGGGGAGTGCAGGGGTAATGTGGTATGATGGGTGTGTGCTAGGGATGATTTGGGGGAGTGCAGGGGTAATGTGGTATGATGGGTGTGTGCTAGGGATGATTTGGGGGAGTGCAGGGGTAATGTGGTATGATGGGTGTGTGCCAGGGATGATTTGGGGGAGTGCAGGGGTAATGTGGTATGATGGGTGTGTGCCAGGGATGATTTGGGGGAGTGCAGGGGTAATGTGGTATGATGGGTGTGTGCCAGGGATGATTTGGGGGAGTGCAGGGGTAATGTGGTATGATGAGTGTGTGCCAGGGATGATTTGGGGGAGTGCAGGGGTAATGTGGTATGATAGTTGTGTGCTAGGGATGATTTGGGGGAGTGCAGGGGTAATGTGGTATGATGGGTGTGTGCTAGGGATGATTTGGGGGAGTGCAGGGGTAATGTGGTATGATGGGTGTGTGCCAGGGATGATTTGGGGGAGTGCAGGGGTAATGTGGTATGATGGGTGTGTGCCAGGGATGATTTGGGGGAGTGCAGGGGTAATGTGGTATGATGGGTGTGTGCTAGGGATGATTTGGGGGAGTGCAGGGGTAATGTGGTATGATGGGTGTGTGCTAGGGATGATTTGGGGGAGTGCAGGGGTAATGTGGTATGATGGGTGTGTGCCAGGGATGATTTGGGGGAGTGCAGGGGTAATGTGGTATGATGGGTGTGTGCCAGGGATGATTTGGGGGAGTGCAGGGGTAATGTGGTATGATGGGTGTGTGCCAGGGATGATTTGGGGGAGTGCAGGGGTAATGTGGTATGATGAGTGTGTGCCAGGGATGATTTGGGGGAGTGCAGGGGTAATGTGGTATGATAGTTGTGTGCTAGGGATGATTTGGGGGAGTGCAGGGGTAATGTGGTATGATGGGTGTGTGCTAGGGATGATTTGGGGGAGTGCAGGGGTAATGTGGTATGATGGGTGTGTGCCAGGGATGATTTGGGGGAGTGCAGGGGTAATGTGGTATGATGGGTGTGTGCTAGGGATGATTTGGGGGAGTGCAGGGGTAATGTGGTATGATGGGTGTGTGCTAGGGATGATTTGGGGGAGTGCAGGGGTAATGTGGTATGATGAGTGTGTGCCAGGGATGATTTGGGGGAGTGCAGGGGTAATGTGGTATGATAGTTGTGTGCTAGGGATGATTTGGGGGAGTGCAGGGGTAATGTGGTATGATGGGTGTGTGCTAGGGATGATTTGGGGGAGTGCAGGGGTAATGTGGTATGATGGGTGTGTGCCAGGGATGATTTGGGGGAGTGCAGGGGTAATGTGGTATGATGGGTGTGTGCCAGGGATGATTTGGGGGAGTGCAGGGGTAATGTGGTATGATGGGTGTGTGCTAGGGATGATTTGGGGGAGTGCAGGGGTAATGTGGTATGATGGGTGTGTGCTAGGGATGATTTGGGGGAGTGCAGGGGTAATGTGGTATGATGGGTGTGTGCCAGGGATGATTTGGGGGAGTGCAGGGGTAATGTGGTATGATGGGTGTGTGCCAGGGATGATTTGGGGGAGTGCAGGGGTAATGTGGTATGATGGGTGTGTGCCAGGGATGATTTGGGGGAGTGCAGGGGTAATGTGGTATGATGAGTGTGTGCCAGGGATGATTTGGGGGAGTGCAGGGGTAATGTGGTATGATAGTTGTGTGCTAGGGATGATTTGGGGGAGTGCAGGGGTAATGTGGTATGATGGGTGTGTGCTAGGGATGATTTGGGGGAGTGCAGGGGTAATGTGGTATGATGGGTGTGTGCCAGGGATGATTTGGGGGAGTGCAGGGGTAATGTGGTATGATGGGTGTGTGCCAGGGATGATTTGGGGGAGTGCAGGGGTAATGTGGTATGATGGGTGTGTGCTAGGGATGATTTGGGGGAGTGCAGGGGTAATGTGGTATGATGGGTGTGTGCCAGGGATGATTTGGGGGAGTGCAGGGGTAATGTGGTATGATGGGTGTGTGCTAGGGATGATTTGGGGGAGTGCAGGGGTAATGTGGTATGATAGGTGTGTGCCAGGGATGATTTGGGGGAGTGCAGGGTAATGTGGTATGATGGTGTGTGCCAGGGATGATTTGGGGGAGTGCAGGGGTAATGTGGTATGATAGGTGTGTGCCAGGGATGATTTGGGGGAGTGCAGGGGTAATGTGGTATGATAGGTGTGTGCCAGGGATGATTTGGGGGAGTGCAGGGGTAATGTGGTATGATGGGTGTGTGCCAGGGATGATTTGGGGGAGTGCAGGCGTAATGTGGTATGATGAGTGTGTGCTAGGGATGATTTGGGGGAGTACAGGGGTAATGTGGTATGATAGTTGTGTGCTAGGGATGATTTGGGGGAGTGCAGGGGTAATGTGGTATGATGGGTGTGTGCTAGGGATGATTTGGGGGAGTGCAGGGGTAATGTGGTATGATGGGTGTGTGCCAGGGATGATTTGGGGGAGTGCAGGGGTAATGTGGTATGATGGGTGTGTGCTAGGGATGATTTGGGGGAGTGCAGGGGTAATATGGTATGATGGGTGTGTGCTAGGGATGATTTGGGGGAGTGCAGGGGTAATGTGGTATGATGGGTGTGTGCTAGGGATGATTTGGGGGATGTGCAGGGGTAATGTGGTATGATGGGCGTGTGCTAGGGATGATTTGGGGGATGTGCAGGGGTAATGTGGTATGATGGGTGTGTGCCAGGGATGATTTGGGGGAGTGCAGGGGTAATGTGGTATGATAGGTGTGTGCCAGGGAATGATTTGGGGGAGTGCAGGGGTAATGTGGTATGATAGGTGTGTGCCAGGGATGATTTGGGGGAGTGCAGGGGTAATGTGGTATGATGGGTGTGTGCTAGGGATGATTTGGGGGATGTGCAAGGGTAATGTGGTATGATAGGTGTGTGCCAGGGATGATTTGGGGGAGTGCAGGGGTAATGTGGTATGATAGTTGTGTGCTAGGGATGATTTGGGGGAGTGCAGGGGTAATGTGGTATGATGGGTGTGTGCAAGGGATGATTTGGGGAATGTGCAAGGGTAATGTGGTATGATGGGTGTGTGCCAGGGATGATTTGGGGGAGTGCAGGGGTAATGTGGTTTGATGGGTGTGTGCCAGGGTTGATTTGGGGGAGTGCAGGGGTAATGTGGTATGGTGGGTGTGTGCCAGGGATGATTTGGGGGAGTGCAGGGGTAATGTGGTATGATAGTTGTGTGCTAGGGATGATTTGGGGGAGTGCAGGGGTAATGTGGTATGATGGGTGTGTGCTAGGGATGATTTGGGGGAGTGCAGGGGTAATGTGGTATGATAGGTGTGTGCCAGGGATGATTTGGGGGAGTGCAGGGTAATGTGGTATGATGGTGTGTGCCAGGGATGATTTGGGGGAGTGCAGGGGTAATGTGGTATGATAGGTGTGTGCCAGGGATGATTTGGGGGAGTGCAGGGGTAATGTGGTATGATAGGTGTGTGCCAGGGATGATTTGGGGGAGTGCAGGGGTAATGTGGTATGATGGGCGTGTGCCAGGGATGATTTGGGGGAGTGCAGGCGTAATGTGGTATGATGAGTGTGTGCCAGGGATGATTTGGGGGAGTACAGGGGTAATGTGGTATGATAGTTGTGTGCTAGGGATGATTTGGGGGAGTGCAGGGGTAATGTGGTATGATGGGTGTGTGCTAGGGATGATTTGGGGGAGTGCAGGGGTAATGTGGTATGATGGGTGTGTGCCAGGGATGATTTGGGGGAGTGCAGGGGTAATGTGGTATGATGGGTGTGTGCTAGGGATGATTTGGGGGAGTGCAGGGGTAATGTGGTATGATGGGTGTGTGCTAGGGATGATTTGGGGGAGTGCAGGGGTAATGTGGTATGATGGGTGTGTGCCAGGGATGATTTGGGGGAGTGCAGGGGTAATGTGGTATGATAGGTGTGTGCCAGGGATGATTTGGGGGAGTGCAGGGGTAATGTGGTATGATAGGTGTGTGCCAGGGATGATTTGGGGGAGTGCAGGGGTAATGTGGTATGATGGGTGTGTGCTAGGGATGATTTGGGGGATGTGCAAGGGTAATGTGGTATGATAGGTGTGTGCCAGGGATGATTTGGGGGAGTGCAGGGGTAATGTGGTATGATAGTTGTGTGCTAGGGATGATTTGGGGGAGTGCAGGGGTAATGTGGTATGATGGGTGTGTGCAAGGGATGATTTGGGGAATGTGCAAGGGTAATGTGGTATGATGGGTGTGTGCCAGGGATGATTTGGGGGAGTGCAGGGGTAATGTGGTTTGATGGGTGTGTGCCAGGGTTGATTTGGGGGAGTGCAGGGGTAATGTGGTATGGTGGGTGTGTGCCAGGGATGATTTGGGGGAGTGCAGGGGTAATGTGGTATGATAGTTGTGTGCTAGTCATGATTTGGGGGAGTGCAGGGGTAATGTGGTATGATGGGTGTGTGCCAGGGATGATTTGGGGAATGTGCAAGGGTAATGTGGTATGATAGGTGTGTGCCAGGGATGATTTGGGGGAGTGCAGGGGTAATGTGGTATGATAGTTGTGTGCTAGGGATGATTTGGGGGAGTGCAGGGGTAATGTGGTATGATGGGTGTGTGCAAGGGATGATTTGGGGAATGTGCAGGGGTAATGTGGTATGATGGGTGTGTGCCAGGGATGATTTGGGGGAGTGCAGGGGTAATGTGGTATGATGGGTGTGTGCTGGGATGATTTGGGGGAGTGCAGGGGTAATTTGGTATGATGAGTGTGTGCCAGGGATGATTTGGGGGAGTGCAGGGGTAATGTGGTATGATGGGTGTGTGCCAGGGATGATTTGGGGGAGTGCAGGGGTAATGTGGTATGATGGGTGTGTGCCAGGGATGATTTGGGGGAGTGCAGGGGTAATGTGGTATGATGGGTGTGTGCTAGGTATGATTTGGGGGATGTGCAAGGGTAATGTGGTATGATAAGTGTGTGCCAGGGATGATTTGGGGGAGTGCAGGGGTAATGTGGTATGATAGTTGTGTGCAAGGGATGATTTGGGGGAGTGCAGGGGTAATGTGGTATGATGGGTATGTGCTAGGGATGATTTGGGGGATGTGCAAGGGTAATGTGGTATGATAGATGTGTGCCAGGGATGATTTGGGGGAGTGCAGGGGTAATGTGGTTTGATGGGTGTGTGCCAGGGTTGATTTGGGGGAGTGCAGGGGTAATGTGGTATGATGGGTGTGTGCCAGGGATGATTTGGGGGATAGTTGTGCAAGGGTAATGTGGTATGATAGGTGTGCAAGGGTAATGTGGTATGATAGGTGTGTGCCAGGGATGATTTGGGGGAGTGCAGGGGTAATGTGGTATGATAGTTGTGTGCTAGGGATGATTTGGGGGAGTGCAGGGGTAATGTGGTATGATGGGTGTGTGCAAGGGATGATTTGGGGAATGTGCAAGGGTAATGTGGTATGATGGGTGTGTGCTAGGGATGATTTGGGGGAGTGCAGGGGTAATGTGGTATGATGGGTGTGTGCCAGGGATGATTTGGGGGAGTGCAGGGGTAATGTGGTTTGATGGGTGTGTGCCAGGGTTGATTTGGGGGAGTGCAGGGGTAATGTGGTATGATGGGTGTGTGCCAGGGATGATTTGGGGGATGTGCAGGGGTAATTTGGTATGATAAGTGTGTGCCAGGGATGATTTGGGGGATATGCAGGGGTAATGTGGTATGATGGGTGTGTGCCAGGGATGATTTGGGGGAGTGCAGGGGTAATGTGGTATGATAGGTGTGTGCCAGGGATGATTTGGGGGATGTGCAGGGGCAATGTGGTATGATAGGTGTGTGCCAGGGATGATTTGGGGGATGTGCATGGGGTAATGTGGTATGATAGGTGTGTGCCAGGGATGTTTTGGGGGATGTGCAGGGGCAATGTGGTATGATATAGGTGTGTGCCAGGGATGATTTGGGGGATGTGCAGGGGTAATGTGGTATGATGGGTGTGTGCTAGGGATGATTTGGGGGAGTGCAGGGGTAACGTGGTATGATGGGTGTGTGCCAGGGATGATTTGGGGGATGTACAGAGTATTTACTATGTATTATCCGCAAGGATTTGTATAATTATAAACCAAAAAAAAAATTGAATGGAGCATGAAATGTGTTTTGTTATTAGCTCTGCAAATACATTGTTATTAACGCCTTTACCTCTTTAGCTTTGCAATGTGAGGGACGACCCTCGCCAGTGACACTGGGAATAAAGTCCGAATCAAACTGGAAACTAAACATGGCCAGGCATGGAACATTTTCCATTATCTTTTTTGCACATATTTTTGCTGTCAGAACTCTGACTCACACAGTAAGTTCTGCTTCTGAATATGTATTATTTATGAATTAACTGTCTCATGTTATTAGTTGCATCCTCAAGGTGACTATGTTTGATTGGGTGGTTTTTCCTGCAAATAGGTGAAGGTGATCGGTAACATAACAAAAGGAACTTTTTTGTCATTTGCATCAGCATGGAAATATTACTGAATCATTTCTACAGACACAGCTTAAACTTTCCTATTTTGGTCCCGTGCTAGGGGCCTTTGATGCTTCCCATGAAGCAATTCTGGCTATAAAAATTTTCTTTTGTAATGTTACTTGCATCAGGGGGGTCACACTATGTGATTGGTTCTCTCTCTCTCTCTCTCTCCTCCGTTACTCCGTGGGACCAGGTTAGAGTGGTGGCAGCCATTTTGGAAATCGTGGAACTACAACTCCCAGAAGCCTCAGGAGAAAGTTGTGGGGGCCATCTTAGAATTGCTCCACATGTAATGAAGTGGGACTACGAGTCCCAGAATCCTCAGGTGGAGGGGTAGGGGGGGATAGAGCAAATGGGCTGACCCAGCAAATGGGATGATACAGGCCTTTTGGAGCAGGATATCCTCTGCGGACAGAGAGCCCGTGAACCAGTCGCGTGGGAGCCGACGAAGAGTAAGGCAGTGTCCAGGCAGTGTCCAGAGAGCAATTTGCTTCCTGGACTAGGCCAGTACATTCCCCAAGGCCCCAGATAGGCCTCAGTCCTACCACAGAGCAGTATTGTAGGAAAGGGACCCTTCCCATTAGAGCTGCATCCTGTACAAGGGCGCCAGCAGATGGACGTCCTCGCGGCTACCTGCGGCCTGGACAGAGCTGCACGTGGCAGCACAGGTGGAACACTCCAGCGGAAATTGCACTGCGCTCTGGATAAGGAGAGGGAGTTGTGTTGGAGGACCTGCTGCGGGGGACCTGATCCAGCATCCTCCTCTCCTCATTCCCTGATCTGGTCTGTGACCAGGAAGGTACCAACGTGCACCTACACATCACGTGCTACCTCACACGTGGGTGGGATTGCATGTGCGGACACCGAGGTTATAGGTGCCCCAGGCACCCTCAGTACTTTGGGGGAACCACTCAGCAGGTTGTATTATTGCACTATATTATTGGTGTATTGCATTGAGTGTGATATATGCTATATACTGTTACAGTAAAGACGAGTTATATATGTATATATATAGTGTGATATTGTTATTACTGATTGTATTGGTTCCTATGAGGAGTCATCCCGCCAATGCTGGGATCCCTCATGGGTGGATGCACTGCACTAAAAGAGAGAGAGCTCCCCCCAGGCTCCCAGAAGCGGAGGCTCGGACCTCCTGTGCGCGTACAGGTAACAACAGCACGCGTAATCGCCCGCGGTTTCCATTAGGCATAAGAGAGAGAGAGAGAAAGAGAGAGAGAAAGAGAGAGAGAAAGAGAGAGAGAGAGAGAGAGAGAGAGATTCATACTCTATTCACACAGGACATAGTGGCTGCGCAGTCACCCATACTGCACCGACACACTTTATTCGAGCAAATACCCGGTATGTACCTGGCAGATACCTGGAATGCGCCACTCCTCACCTCTGACAAGCCCCGTTGCATTTGCCTTCCCAGCCTGGGTTCATGCCTGGCTGATGGGCGGCTGATCTGTTAAATGATAATGATTAGGATTTAATAGGCTGCAATGCTTCGCGTGTCTACCAGATGGCATAAATTCATGAATTGTAATGCAGTATATATATATATACTGTGCAGTATTGCAGCCAGCGGGAATAAAATGCTTCAATCCCTGCTTGGAAAATAACTCAATGCACTCGGGCAGAAAACAGTCACAAACCTCAATACACCCGGGTATACCCGAATTCGTGGGACTAGCCAAGCTCGAATAAAGTGTGTCGCCAGTGTATATATCCATTAATTCACTGGAGGGTGGGGGACATATTGTGGGGGGTTACTGGACACGGGGTGGGATCACCCGGTGGAGGTGGGAGCGTCCTGCGCGACGCAGTAGATAGTGTCTCCTCTAGAGAGGGACATCTGTTGATAGAGATACTGCCTATGCAATATAGTAAAGTCATTCGTTTGTTTTATATGCCGAGTGTGTGTGGAGTGATATATAAGTGTCCTGCGAGGAGCCACTCCCCCTCTGGTGGGAGCCATCGCAGGTGGAGGCGCTGCACCACGTATAAGGTTATACATATTATTATTACGCATGCCCCAGGCTCTCTGTGGCGGAGGCTCAGGCGCTGCGAGCCTACAGGTTATACAGAACATGGTAGCGGACTGGGGGCACGTGCCCAGACTACAGCAGCGATCTGCGGTTTGTAGGGGAGCTATGGGATGCGCGAGGGAGCGGGGCCATGACGGGGGGGCGCGGCCATGGGGGGGGGCATATCTGCCCTTCCATTGGCTGCCCGCCGAGCACGTGACCATGTCACTGCACGGGAAGACAAAATCCTTGTCTTTCCTGCCAGGGTACACGTCAAAGCGCTTTGCACGCACACACATGGCCACTGGGGCCGGCCCCATAGAGGGCTGTGCTGTGTGGCGCGCACGCGCCGCAGCACGCAGCAGCACGCACCACAGCGGCCTCTGGGGACCTGGTCTTAGTGTCAGTCAAGACAACTGTGGGATACGGAGATAGTATATAATGTATAACCCTGCTCACTTAATGTAACCATGTATTTGTAACCATGTATCTGTCATCATAACTGATGTGCCCAGGACATGCGTGAAAACGAGAGGTAACTCTCACTGTATTACTTCCTGGTAACACATTTTATAAAAACATATGATGTGGTGTGGTGGGCGCTGGGGTCAGCTTGCAGGGATTGTGTGTTTGTAAAATATTATCTGCTGGCAGTTGTTTGGAGGTTAGTGTCCCCTCCTCCCAGGGATTAAGCTCACCCCCCCCCCCCCCCCACATCCTTTTTAAGTAGCAGGTTTTTTCATGTTCCCGTGCAGGACAGGTGTATTCAGACCTTTCTCCCTCCAGCAGAGGTAAATGAGAATATTCGCAGGTAGTGTTAGGACCTGCATACTGGTCATGCCGTGACGCGGCTGCATACTGGTCATGCCGTGACACGGCTGCATACTGGTCATGCCGTGACACGGCTGCATACTGGTCATGCCGTGACGCGGCTGCATACTGGTCATGCCGTGACGCGGCTGCATACTGGTCATGCCGTGACGCGGCTGCATACTGGTCATGCCATGACACGGCTGCATACTGGTCATGCCATGACACGGCTGCATACTGGTCATGCCGTGACGCGGCTGCATACTGGTCATGCCGTGACGCGGCTGCATACTGGTCATGCCGTGACGCGGCTGCATACTGGCCATGCCGTGACGCGGCTGCATACTGGCATGCCGTGACGCGGCTGCATACTGGTCATGCCATGACACGGCTGCATACTGGTCATGCCGTGACACGGCTGCATACTGGTCATGCCATGACACGGCTGCATACTGGTCATGCCATGACACGGCTGCATACTGGTCATGCCATGACACGGCTGCATACTGGTCATGCCGTGACGCGGCTGCATACTGGTCATGCCGTGACGTGACTGCATACTGGTCATGCCATGACACGGCTGCATACTGGTCATGCCATGACACGGCTGCATACTGGTCATGCCGTGACGCGGCTGCATACTGGTCATGCCGTGACGTGGCTGCATACTGGTCATGCCGTGATATGGCTGCATACTGGTCATGCCATGACACGGCTGCATACTGGTCATGCCATGACACGGCTGCATACTGGTCATGCCGTGACGCGGCTGCATACTGGTCATGCCCTGACGCGGCTGCATACTGGTCATGCCATGACACGGCTGCATACTGGTCATGCCATGACACGGCTGCATACTGGTCATGCCATGACACGGCTGCATACTGGTCATGCCATGACACGGCTGCATACTGGTCATGCCGTGACGCGGCTGCATACTGGTCATGCCATGACACGGCTGCATACTGGTCATGCCGTGACGCGGCTGCATACTGGTCATGCCCTGACGCGGCTGCATACTGGTCATGCCATGACACGGCTGCATACTGGTCATGCCATGACACGGCTGCATACTGGTCATGCCATGACACGGCTGCATACTGGTCATGCCATGACACGGCTGCATACTGGTCATGCCGTGACGCGGCTGCATACTGGTCATGCCATGACACGGCTGCAGGCTTATAACGCTTTGGCCAAAGGGTTTAACTAAATGATCCTTAGGGTTGTTCTATACAGCATGCGGCCGCGCGTTCCTATGCAAACGCGCATGCACGTGCCTCATGCTTTTCATGTATATAGTATCGGAGCTGCTGGTAAGTGTATGTGTGTGTATGTGTGTGTATGTGTGTGTATGTGTGTGTATATGTTGTGTGAGTGTGTGAGTGTAAGGGGAGAGTAAGTAAGACTTTTAAAATAAAATAAAAGTTTAATAATTTTTTTTGTGTGTGTTTGCACTTATTTACCCCCACAACACACACACACATACACACACACACACACACACACACACACACACACACACACATACACACATAGACACACAGACACACAGACACACAGACACACAGACACACAGACACACAGACACACAGACACACAGACACACAGACACACAGACACACAGACACACAGACACACAGACACACAGACACACAGACACACAGACACACAGACACACAAATACACAGACACACAAATACACAGACACACAAATACACACACATCCATGCATACACACATACACACATACACACATATCCATACACACCAATACTTACATTTGAGCGCAGGCAGCGGCGCGAAAAAATTAATTTCTTCATCTTCGCCGCTGTCTGTCGGCTCCCCTCTCCCTGCCGTGCGCGCGCGCGCCCCTTCTATAGAAAGGCTGACTAACGTAAGCCAACTAAAAATTTGCGCGCACGTGCCCGGCATTATAGAACGTGCCTTACTTATGAGAAGACAAACAGTAAAGTATTTAACTTATGCACAAAGCAGTGATAAGTGTTTTTAAGTGAGACAAATGCCTTTATTTCTCAATATTGCGTGCAGCGCAATTCACAAAGCAGTGATAACACTGCAGTATCGCGCTTAAAAGGCTTATTATCACCAAAACACAGTCATTGCTAAAACAAATGCGCCATAAATTGCGCCATAAAGCATTTATCTCACTTAAAAACACCTAGCTCTGCTTTGTGCATAACCCCCTATATATATTTTGTCATATTGGATGTAGCATTGGGTATTTTTGTCTTTCACTGTTTGCTTCTTTCTTTCTTTATACTATATTAGTGAAAGCACTGTATGCCTGCCTGCCTGCCTGCCTGCCTGCCTGGATGTCCGGTGTCCCTAGGGGAAATCTCATTGGTCCCTTGGCCCGCCCCCGCACACCTCTCATTGGCCTGAGGCGGAGTGACGGGCCAAAGGGCACACAGGGACACACACACACACACACACACAGGGACACACACACACACACAGACACACAGGGACACACACACACACACAGTGACAGACACACACACAATGACAGACACACACACAGTGACACACACACACACACTGTTACATACATTAGCGGGGCTCACAGTGTTAGCAGCACCCGCGCGCACCTCCTCCTCTCCCCGTGTCTCCCGCGCTTTCACCCCGACCCCTCCCCTCCCCCGGCGCCGCTACAGTCAGCGGGACACACACACTATTATTACCCCTTCAGCACCCCCCCCCCCACCCAGTGTCAGCGGCCGTGCGAGACCCCCCCTCTATATCTCCCACCTCTCCCCCCCCCCCCCACATATACATGCCCCCCCACTCCCCGGCGCTACAACTCACCCCTCCCCGGCGGGGGAACAGCCAGTGGCCAGGCAGGCTGCCTCGCGGCGCCGAGTACCCAAGATGGCGGCGCCCGGGACACAGCGGGGGAGCGGCCACAACACGCTGCCTCCCGCCTCAGATCCACGTGGGACCTGCCGGATGGGTGAGTGAGCGGCCTTCACCTCCCTTCCACCCCCCTTCAGCTCCCCTCCACCCCCCCTTCACCTCCCCTCCACCCCCCCTCCCCCTCCCCTCCAGTGTCTCCCCGATCCCCCCCCCCCCTGGCGCCGCTACAGTCAGCGGGGGAGCGAGCAAGCGCCCGGGACACAGCGGGGGAGCAGCCACAACACGCTGCCTCCCGCCTCAGATCCACGTGGGACCTGCCGGACGGGTGAGTGAGCTGCCATCACCTCCCCTCACCCACCCCTCACCCCCGATCACCTCCCCTCACCACCTTTCACCTCTCCTCACTCCACTTCTCCCTTCCACCCCCCTTCACCCCCCCTTAACCTCCCCTCCACCCCCCCTTGCTCCCCCCCTTCACCACCCCTCCACCCCCCCCCTTCACCTCCCTTCCACCCCCCCCCTTCACCTCACTTCCACTCCCCCCCCTTCACCCCCCCTTCACCTCCCCTTCACCTCCCCTCCACCCCCTTCACCTCCCCATCACCCCCCTTCACCTCCCCTCCACCCCCCCTTGCCACCGCCTCCCCCCTCTTCCCACCGCCTCCCCCCCTTCCCACCGCCTCCCCCCCCCTTCCCACCGCCTCCCCTCCACCTTCCCACCGCCTCCCCCCCACTTTCCCACCGCCTCCCCCCCTTCCCACCGCATCCCCCCGTTCCCACCGCCCCCCCTTCCCACCGCCTCCCCCCTTCCCCCCTCCTCCCCCCCCTTCATTCCTCCCCCCCTCCTCCCCACCACCTTCCCACCACCTCCACCCCCCCTTCCCACCACCTCCGCCCTCCCACCACCTCCCCCCCTTCCCACCACCTCCCCCCCCCCTCCCCACCACCTCCCCTCCCCCTCCCCACCACCTCCCCTCCCTCCCCCCCCTTCCCCTCCCCCACCCCTCACCCCCTTCCCCTCCCCCACCCCTCACCCCCCTTCACCTCCCCTCCACCCCTCCCCCTTCACCTCCCCCTCCACCTCCCCCCCTTCCCACCACCTCCTCCCCCCCTTCCCCACCACCTCCCCCCCTTCCCACCACCTCCTTCCCCCTTCCCACCACCCTCCTTCCCACCACCTCCCCCCCCTTCCCACCACTTCCCCCCTCCCCCCACCACCTCCCCCCTCCCCCCACCACCTCCCCCCTCCTTTCCACCACCTCCCCCCCCCTTCCCACCACCTCCCCCCCCCCTTCCCCCCTCCTCCCCACCACCTCCCCCTCCTCCCCACCACCTCCCCCCCTTCCCCATCCCCCCCTCCTCCCCACCTCCTCCCCCCCCCCTCCTCCCCCCCTTTCCCACCACCTCTCCCCTCCTTCCCACCACCTCCCCCCCTCCTCCCCCCCTTCCCACCACCTCCACCACCTCCCCCCCTCCACCCCCCTTCCCACCACCTCCCCCCTCCACCCCCCCCTTCCCACCACCTCCTCCCCCTTCCCCCCCCTCCCTCCCTCCCCCCTCCCCCTCCTTCCCCTTCCCCCCTTCCCCTCCCTTCCCCTCCCCCCCTTCCCCTCCCTTCCTCTTCCCCTCCCCCCTTCCCCCCTCCTCACCTCCTCCCCCCCTTCCCCCCTCCTCACCTCCTCCCCCCCCCCTTCCCACCTCCTCCCCCCCCCCCCCTTCCCACCTCCTCCCCCCCCCCCCCCCTTCCCACCTCATTGGTCCCTTTGCCCGCGCCCCCGCTACACCTCTCATTGGGACACACAGGGACATACACACACACGGACACACGTAGACACACACACACACACACACGTATACACACACGTATACACACACGTATACACACAAACACACGTATACACAAACACACACGTATACACACACGTATACACAAACACACACGTATACACAAACACACACACGTAGACACACACACACACGTACACACACACGCACGTAGACACACACATGTACACGTAGACACACACACACATGTACACATAGACACGTACACACACACACACACATGTACACGTATAATCACACACATGTACACGTACACACACACATGGAGACATACACACACACGTATACACACACAGGTATACATACACATAATGTATACACACACTCATGTATACACACTGTTATGGAACAAGAGCCACATTTCTGACTCACCCCCCTCTCTCCTTTGCAGTTTCTGCCTGTCAGATTTTATTCCCAGCTGCATGGAGTCTGCAGACACATACTGTGCCTGCGTGGCTTGCAACAATGTTGCACTCCTTGCCTGCGAGCATGACATCAGTGAGCTGCTACAGCAGTCTCTGAGATCCTCACCAGAATGGACTAGTCTGCCCCCCCTCCTGTTTGTTCAGACATGGTCTGCCCCTAGACTTTTCCTTTGCCCACACCGCACCTCACTTCCTTTTCAACCCTGGAGACAGTGAGTAAAGAACTTTTCTCTGTTTATAACCCTTGGTGAGGCCATCTCTTTTTACCGGTTTCTAACTAATAATCACCACTACACACCATCCACAAGTATCTGTACCCTGCTACCTTTTCCCAATAAAGTGGAGGAAATATTACAGGACTTGGAGTGATTTAAAAGGGAACTGTGTTAATGCTATCGGGAGCCATTCATACCAACGTGCCCTGGCTTCAGAATAGTAAAAAGAGGACCGTGTGCCTTGGGAAATACACACAGAGGAGCTGCTACCCACAGCCTTTATGCTAAAGGAACAAGCAGGCAGCCTACATAGCAAATAATCAGCAGTCTCTCACCACATTGCACAAGCACGTTGCTACACAGAGCCACAAGCCTCTACACAGCAAACTACCACAGCTTTATGCAAAGACAGTGAGCAGCCTTACTTTGCTAATAGTACACAGAGCAGCCTCTGCAACTGCACACAGTCTGCAGCTTTCACAGACAACCAGTAGCTCAAGCTGCGCAGCAGCCTTGCAACAGCAGTGCTCCTCTCACAATTACTAACTGCCTTTTTCTCTGCCTGAGTTCACCCGCTGCTCAGCCCCACAGTGAGGAGCCAACGGACACCTGTAAGTACAGCTACCCCAACGCTGCACGCTGCAGGACACCGCTCGGCATCATCTGAGACAGACGCCCATCGCTGACAAGGTAAAAGACCGCACGCCACACGCACTGGCAAAGGCCTACACACACCTACAGCATGGCAGAACTCAGAGCCTCACCAGACATCACGCAGGAAAGCGATCTCTCAGACACAGAGACCGCCGCGCAACTGCAACAGGCGCAGGCAGGCGCAAGGCCTAAACGGACAGTCACACTGACACAAAAGGCCCGCGAAAAATATGAGAGCGACATTGAAGCGCACCGCGCTAAATTAGAGTTGGCCTGGGAAACAACCACACTGGGAATACGCAATGTCACTAGTATTGGCAACTATGCGCAGCAGCTCGAGCAGGCAATAACGCAATTAAGGACTGATCACTCGCGTTATCAAGAGCTATCAGAGGCATACGTTACTTACCTGACCAGGGCCAACACCAGCGAAAGCCTGCAAGAAAGAGACTTACAGAGCAACATTGACCTGGCACGACACAGCCGCGTACGTACCACTATCACGGAGGCTGAGAGTAGGAGAAAGGACCTTTTGCTGGAAACCGCATCGCAGCGCTCAAGCACATCCAGACACTCATCAAGGTCAGCAAGATCAGCGCAGTCTAACGCGTCCAGAGCAAGCACAAACGCTACCAAGGCGAGAGCCGCTGCAGAGGCCGCACGTGCCCGGGCCGAATATGGTCGGAGAGAGGCAGCCGTAAGGGCAGAAAAGGCGCGCATAGAAGAGGAGGAGCAGGTCGCCGCCGCCGCCTCCGCCGCCAATGCCGCCGCCGCTGCTGCCGCCGCCGCTGCTACCACCGCCGCTGCCAATGCACGTAGAAAGGCCGAATTAGACGCGGATCTAGAGGCTCTAAGCAAAGAAGAAGACGCCGCTGCCGCCATAGCCCAAGCCGAAGTCCTAGAAGCAGCTGCGAGACAGGACGGCGGGGAGCTACCCTACAGACGGATTGCCTCAGAGGATCCAGCCCAACGCACTGAAGACTATGTAAGGAGCCTCTTCAGTGTAAACACCAGCGCACCATCTCAACACGGAGGGAGCGACACCACAGACAACGAAGACTCGCTAGGACCACGAGGAGAAGACGCTGCTCCGTCAATGGCACACGCTGCCTGGGATAGCCACAGCCGCAACAGTGATCCACACGCCAGAGCGCACACGGATGCACCACAACAGGCTCGTAATCCAGGTACACCCACGCGGGAGAAAACAGCCCCTCACACTGGCCGGCAGTCATCACGCGTCCACGCCAAGGAAGAGGCGACCGCAAAGACCGTCCCAGCAACTACCTCAGAACGGGGCAAACGCGCCGACGTCTCAGGTCTGACAGACATAGCCAAGTACATGATCCGGCGCGACTTGGTGCACGCAGGACTCATCAGCTTCGACGACCGCCCTGAGAACTACCGGACGTGGAAGTTCACGTTCAAAGACGCAATCGACAGCTTGGACTTCTCAGCAAGGGAAGAGCTCAACCTGTTAGTTAAGTTCTTGGGGAACGTATCCAGGGAGCAAGCGCAGAGACTTCGGACGGCAAACGCACATCAACCCCAAGTAGGTCTGGACCTAGTGTGGGAAAGGCTAGAAGAGACCTATGGCAGCCCTGAAGCAGTCGAGGATTCACTCTTCAAAAGAATCGAGAGCTTCCCCAAGATCACGAGTAAAGACTACTCGAAGTTACGAGATCTTGGAGACCTGCTGCAAGAACTGGAGTCCGCAAGGAAAGACCATTCCTTAATAGGTCTCAACGCCCTAGACTCAGCTCGTGGAGTGAGACCCATCCTGGAGAAGCTACCCTTCAACCTCCAAGAAAGGTGGCTTTCACAAGGTTCCAAATACAAAAGGGAGAAGCAGGTTGTCTTCCCCCCATTCTCATTCTTCGTGAGCTTCATCTGCGAAGCGGCAAAGACAAGAAACGACCCCAGCTTCGTCTTAGGGGCGCAAACCACATCCAGCGTTAGCCACCCGAGGAACGAAAGGTCAACAGCAAGGTGCAAGGACTCCAGAACACCCATCTCGGTCCACAGGACGGACGTGCCCCCTACGACCCACGCGAGTCCCAGCCAGACGGCCGACAGGGACAAAAAACCAAGGGACCTTAACAAAGAATGCCCTATCCACAAAAAGCCGCATCCACTTAACAAGTGCTTCGGATTCAGGATGAAACCCATAGAGGAGCGAAAGAACCTACTCAGGGAATGGGGAGCCTGTTTCAAATGTTGTGCTTCCACAACTCATTTATTCAAGGACTGCAAAGAAGCTATGAAATGCACAGAGTGCGATAGCGACAGGCACATAGCCGCTCTACACCCGGAAGCTATGAAGCCCAAAGCAGGCAAAGCCCCTAACCCTCCGACAAAGCAGGGCGGGGAGGAAGAAGTGGGAGACACACCCCCCCCGACGTCAGTAGCATCCAAATGCACAGAAGTATGCGGAGAAGGAAACGACGGTAGATCTTGCTCTAAAATATGTCTGGTAGCAGTGCACCCAGAGGGACAACCCCAAAGAGCCAAACGGATGTATGCAATCATCGACGACCAGAGCAACCGATCGCTGGTCAGGTCAGAATTCTTCGATATGTTCGGTATACAAGACAGTACTTCTCCTTACACTCTCAGAACGTGCGCAGGGCGAATGGAGACTACAGGGAGAAGAGTGAATGGCTACACCATATGCTCAATAGACGGCAAAGTGAGCATGCCCCTCCCCACGCTCATCGAGTGCAATCACATGGCCGAAGATAGGACTGAGATCCCCACGCCAGACGTGGCGCGACACCATCCCCATCTAAAAACCATTGCCGATCATATCCCACCACTAGACGAAGATGCCCAGATCCTGCTGCTACTTGGCAGAGACATCATGAGAGCACACAAGATCCGCGAACAGCGAAATGGGGACCACAACGGCCCAAGCGCTCAAAGGCTCGATCTAGGATGGGTGGTAGTTGGAGAAGTATGCATAGACAGGATACGAGGACCCGACAACGTAGGCACCCTACATACGAACTTGTTGGAGAACGGTCGTATATCCCACTTCAAACCTTGTCCAAATCACTTTCAGGTCCACGAGAAGCTCGAGACTAAAAGGAACTATGGAGACGCGCCTGTAGCAAGAAAATACCCCAACGACCTAGGGAGTACAGTGTTCCAGACAACAAAGGACGACGACAAACAGGCGCCATCAATGGAAGACAAAGAATTCTTGAGGTTAATGGATAAGGAGCTCTTCAAGGACGAATTGGGCAGTTGGGTGGCCCCACTACCTTTCCGCTCGCCAAGAAGACGCCTCCCAAACAACAGAGACCATGCTATGTCTAGGCTCTCTTCGCTCCGCCGCAACCTACAAAGGAAACCGGAGACCAAGGAACACTTTGTGGCCTTCATGCAAAAAATCTTCCACAGTGGCCATGCAGAGTCGGCGCCCCCACTGAAAGAAGGCGAAGAATGCTGGTACCTCCCGTCGTTTGGCGTCTACCACCCCCAGAAACCTGGCCAAATCCGAGTGGTATTCGACTCCAGCGCCCAGCATCAGGGAGTCTCCCTAAACGATGTTCTCCTCACCGGGCCGGATCTGACAAACAGTCTTCTGGGAGTGCTGATCCGCTTCCGCAAGGAACCTATCGCCGTAACCGCAGACATTCAACAGATGTTCCACTGCTTCCTTGTGCGAGAAGACAACCGTAACTACCTAAGATTCCTGTGGTACCAAGATGACGACATAGAAAAAGAAATCACGGAGTTCCGCATGAAAGTACATGTCTTCGGGAACAGCCCATCACCTGCAGTGGCAGCCTACGGCCTCAGAAGAACGGCCCAAGACGGAGAAGCAGAGTTCGGGAAAGACGCCAGGAGCTTCGTCGAAAGAGACTTCTATGTGGACGACGGATTAAAATCAGTTCCCACCGAAGATGAAGCCGTAGATCTACTCAAGAGGACACAAAAGATGTTAGCAAAGGCCAACCTAAGGTTGCACAAAATAGCTTCCAACAGTGCCACAGTGATGAAGGCGTTCCACGCAGATGATCAAGCACCAGATCTCAAGAATTTGGATCTGGGGACCGACACGCCTCCCATACAGCGGAGCCTGGGGATAAGCTGGAATCTTAAAACAGACACCTTTACGTTCCAGGTAGCCATCGAAGAAAAACCCTTCACACGTCGCGGAGTCCTGTCCACCGTTAACAGTCTCTACGACCCGCTAGGATTCGTGGCTCCTGTCACTATACAAGGGAAGTCCCTCCTCAGAGAAATGTCCTTCGAAAAACAAGAATGGGACACCCCACTACCTCCAGAAAAACGGAAAGAGTGGGAAACGTGGAAACACTCCTTGAAGGCCCTCGAGCAACTTCAAATCCCACGCCCCTATTCACCTATATCTCTCACCGCCGCACACATCAAAGAGCTTTGCGTGTTCTCAGATGCCTCTACCAAAGCTATAGCAGCGGTGGCCTACCTAAAAACCACGGACGTGGATGGAAGTTGCCACATCAGGTTCATCCTTGGCAAAGCTAAGCTGGCGCCACAACCTGACCATACTATACCCAGACTCGAGCTGTGTGGTGCAGTGCTAGCAGTAGAACTGGCGGAGCTTATCGAGAATGAGATGGACAGCAAACCAGATGCCGTCAAACTCTACACAGATAGCAAGGTGGTACTGGGATACATCTACAATAAGAAAAGGAGATTCTATGTATACGTAGCTAACCGCGTAGAAAGAATCAGGAAGTCAACCCAACCAGAACAATGGCACCACGTGCCCACAGAGCAAAATCCCGCAGATCACGCCACCAGATCAGTACCCGCATCTCAACTGCAGAATACGTCGTGGCTCACAGGACCAATGTTTCTTGCGCAGCCTGCGGAAACGCTACCAACCCCAGTTGACGATTTTGAACTCGTGGATCCCGAAAAGGATACGGAGATAAGGCCCCCACAAGTATCTGTGGTACTCACCAATGTATCGCACAAAAACGCATTCGGATCACATCGATTCCAACGCTTCTCAAAGTGGACGGCCCTTCTGCGAACAGTAGCCCATCTCGGGCATATAGCCTCCTCCTTCCGCCAGACACCAGACGGTAAAACTACCGGTTGCCACGGCTGGCACATCTGCAAAGAGCTGCGCACCGTAGAGGAAATTACAAAGGCTAAGGAAACTGTTCTGAGTCATGTTCAAAGGGAAACATATGCGGAAGAGATCAATTGCATTCGCGGAAAGAAGAGTGTTAACAAAAACAGTCCACTTTGGAAGTTGAATCCCTTCATCGACAACGACGGCCTCATGAGAGTAGGAGGCCGCCTCAATAAGTCCCAACTGAGCAGGGAGGAAAGCAACCCTCTTATCATCCCTGGCCGGCATCACATCGCCACTTTGTTGGTGCGCCACTACCACGAACAAGTCATGCATCAGGGACGACACTTCACCGAAGGCGCCATTAGGGCGGCGGGCATTTGGGTCGTTGGCATGAAAAGGTGCGTGGCCAGTAATCTCCACAAATGTGTTAGGTGCCGAATGCTGAGAGGCAAAAGCCAAGACCAAAGGATGGCGGATCTACCTGTCGACAGACTTAATACAGAACCCCCCTTTACCTATGTAGGACTTGATGTATTTGGGCCCTGGATGGTCATCTCGCGTAGAACTAGGGGCGGACTAGCAAACAGCAAACGTTGGGCGGTACTCTTCACCTGCATGAGCACACGAGCTATACACATCGAGGTTATAGAATCTATGGATGCTTCAAGCTTCATAAATGCCCTCAGAAGGTTCTTTGCCGTCAGAGGACCAGTTAAACAAATACGCTCGGATTGTGGCACCAATTTCGTTGGAGCATGCAAGGAATTACAAATGGACACTAAAGACAATAGAAACAATAGTATCCAAAGATACCTGCGCGACCAAGAGTGCACGTGGACATTCAACCCCCCTCACTCCTCTCACATGGGCGGAGCATGGGAACGCATGATCGGAGTGGTTCGGCGTATCTTGGATTCTATAATGCTAAAAACCGATCTGACTCGACTCACTCACGAAGTGCTAACCACATTCATGGCCGAAATATCAGCAATAGTCAATGCTAGACCCTTGATCCCAGTGTCAACAGATCCAGAATCGCCAAGTATTCTGACACCAGCAATGCTGTTAACCCAGAAAGTAGGGAACATCTCCACACCAGTCGAAAACTTCCATTCTAAGGATATGCACAAACGACAGTGGAGACAGGTGCAGTACTTGGCCAACACATTTTGGGACCGCTGGAGACGCGAGTATCTGGTGACACTTCAAGAACGCCACAAATGGCAAACAGTAAAACCAGATATCCAAGTGGGGGATGTGGTCTTGTTGAAAGATAAACAGGTGGCAAGAAATGAATGGCCCATGGGACTTATAATAAGAACTATCCCAAGCGAAGACGAAAGGGTTCGCAAAGTGGAAGTACGAGTGGCCCAGAATGGGATCGTTAAAACCTTCCTAAGACCCATTACAGAGACTATCCTTCTAATGCCCAAATCGGACTGTGATGGGGAAAAACTGGTTACCAGTGCCGTGGACTTTTAAGAGACATTGTGGTGCATCAAGCTAACCAAGAGCTACGCACCCACCTGGCTTCCCTTACTGGAAGGCCTGGCCAAAGGACTTTGATGCCAGTGGTACCAGCCGGTATCACATTGCTATGGAAATATGGAGCTTTGCAGTATATTGTTATGTTGTATGTATTGCACATATGTTCCACATAGCTTGCCATATAGTGGTATCTACAGATACCAGACGGGGAGTGTTATGGAACAAGAGCCACATTTCTGACTCACCCCCCTCTCTCCTTTGCAGTTTCTGCCTGTCAGATTTTATTCCCAGCTGCATGGAGTCTGCAGACACATACTGTGCCTGCGTGGCTTGCAACAATGTTGCACTCCTTGCCTGCGAGCATGACATCAGTGAGCTGCTACAGCAGTCTCTGAGATCCTCACCAGAATGGACTAGTCTGCCCCCCCTCCTGTTTGTTCAGACATGGTCTGCCCCTAGACTTTTCCTTTGCCCACACCGCACCTCACTTCCTTTTCAACCCTGGAGACAGTGAGTAAAGAACTTTTCTCTGTTTATAACCCTTGGTGAGGCCATCTCTTTTTACCGGTTTCTAACTAATAATCACCACTACACACCATCCACAAGTATCTGTACCCTGCTACCTTTTCCCAATAAAGTGGAGGAAATATTACAGGACTTGGAGTGATTTAAAAGGGAACTGTGTTAATGCTATCGGGAGCCATTCATACCAACGTGCCCTGGCTTCAGAATACACACACACATGTATACACACACGTATACACACACACACGTGTATACACACACACGTGTATACACACACACGTGTATACACACACGTGTATACACACACGTGTATACACACACACGTGTATATACACACACACACGTGTGTATACACACACATGTGTATACACACACATGTGTATACACACGTGTATACACACACAAACATGTTGTATACACACAATATATACATACACACAATGTCTACATACACACATGTATACACACACACATGTATACACACACATGTATACACACACACGTACACATACACACACACACACACACATGTATACACACACACACACATACAATGTATACACACAAACATGTATACACACACACTATCCCCAGCATCAGCACACCGGTATCCCATGCCCCCCCAGCACACTGGCATTCTCGGCTCCCCGCCATTCCCAGCCCCCATCAACACCATCAGCACCCACACATCGCCACCTTTGCACCTCCCCCATCGGCACACCCACATCCGCACCCCCACATCAGCACCAAACACTCCCAAATCAGCACCCCGATACAATCACCATCAGTACAGCCACAGCAGCACTACCACCGCACATGGGCCGTGTGGACCACTCCCCACCCAAATGCCACCCCCACACCACAAATATCCCGGGCAACGCCGGGGCTCTCAGCTAGTACTTAATAAAGTCAGACAAGAGAATATCATTTAATGTACTGCCAATTGTACCACTGAGCTTGGAGAGAAAGCAATTAGGCGGAGATTAGCTGTTAATACCCACGCAGCCAATGACTAGGTTCCATGTACAGTAAACAGGAGACATTCAAACTACAGGCTGTTCCGTTTACTTAATCACATCTCACACATCTCATTATACTGCTATAGATTATGCTCAATTTTATGTTTGCCTTTTGAAAACAAATAACCTTTACATTTTGCCGTGCCAGGTAAATTCTGATTCTGAACATTATTCAGTGTAATTGTACCTTTTCATTTCTTTAAACCCCAGTGTAAAAGAGCAAACGTAACAAGAGTTGTCACTTGATGAAGCTCTATTGCCACACACCTAGTATTGTCAAACAATAAGTCCTATTGTTCTCTTGGGCATGCCAGGGCTGCCTGCGTTCTACAAACCGTGGCCATGAGCAAACCGTTACTAAATCACTTCTGTCATTGACAGAACATATTAGGGGACTCAGTACCTGACATATGTCCCAGCAGCTTTGTACATTTCCAAGACAGCCTTCACCTTCCGGTTGCGTTTTGTAAAGAAATATGGGAAAGAATCTATTTGAAACATACTTGTATTCTTTGGCCCTGACTCTGGCCCTTAGTCTGAGAGGTGTAAAGAAGTAAGCTGGTATTAATACTTCTGCTGCCAGTGACACGCAAATCAAAGGATTAAAGATATGCTATTTCCATTTTGTTTCATTCATTGCCGACTGTCATTGCTCTGTAATGGTTGCACCCTACAGAAGTAATGGGTATCCTCATTTCCCAGATTTCTTGCCATGTTACCTCTTCCCATTTTCCCATTGGACAAATATATTGTGGTTTGCAAATATGAAGAATGACATTACGGTAAAACGTATATGTGAAATGAGATAGAAGCCCTGAGATTAGATAACGGTCATTGGTTCTCAGCAAGGGTTCTCCCCAAGGCTGCGGTCCCAGTCACTGCCACAGCGCACGGCTCGGCGTGCGCTGTGCGTGTAAGCACCGCCCCTCAATGGGGAAGGGCCCAGTACTCACCTTCCCGCAGAAGGTGCAGCCGCGCCGTGCTGCAAGATTTTTTAAACTCAATGACATTGAGTTTAAAACTTGCGACGGAGGCGTGGCCACGCCCCTACCGGCGGTTCACCCAATGAGGGCAGACCAGCCGCGTGACGTAATGGCCACGCCCCCTCAAATTCCCGACCACGCCCCCTCCCATCGCAAGCTCCCGCAGATCGCGTTTAGCGCTGTGCACGCGCCGCCCCCCCCCCCCGCCGGGCGCGCGTGTCACAGACATTACTGGGACCGCAGCCTAAGGGGTGTGTGTGTGTTACAGAAGTGTGTAATTACATTAATCTGTGCGAGCTGTGATTGGTCTCTGACATCCTTGTGTAGTTTTTCACTTATTCTGAGAAGCGTTACTGTTTTTAAAAGTTAGGCTAGGTCCCCGCTGCAGCCGGCGGCGCGCGGCCGCGTGCCGCCTCTCACCAGCCCCATACCTCCTCCCTAGCTGTCCCCGGTGACGCCTTGCTTGCTGGCTCACTGCGCACTGTGACGCGCCAGCCAGCAGGGGCTGCAACAGGATTGTAATCCTGGGAGGCGACGCGTCACGTGGTGCACCAGGGAGCCAATCAGCGGGACCCTAGCCTCTGCCTCCGCCTCCTTTCCACTTTCTTTTGATTAAGTGCTGCTCCTCCATCTTGTATCTGGCAGCTGGGGGGGTTATAGATTATCAGCCCCTATTCGGGGCTGGGAGGCTCACAAGGGCAGCTCGCCCTGGCAAAGGTTTGTCACGAGATTTGGAAAACGCTGTATGTGTGTTTGTGTACTTGCAGACAGCAATTTCACACATTACCCTGCCCCCTGTCATGGCCGCGCCCACCCGGCCCCTTTAGGCCATGCCCCCCGCGCCTAAAAAAATCCCTACAGACCGCAGATTGCGGTGAAGTGCTGTTCACGCTCCGCCAGGGCATGCAGTGGGACCTTAGCCTTACACTTTGCAAGACTCCAGTAACAATAGAGTGAAGCCGGGCATCGCAGTGTTTGCAAGCTGCAGAACAGTCATTGGAGTGGCCTTAAAATAACTGAAAGAAGCAATCCAGCATAACTAACGTCCGCAGAGTCCCCCGCGCACCCCGAGATACTTAATGCTGAAGTTACTGGTATTACTTCCTGGTTTTTTAAGGGGATTTAAATGACCAGCCAACCGGAAGCCACAACTGATGTAGCAGCTTGCAGTTAGCCTAAGATTTGGCAGCCATTTTGTTTCCCCTAAGGAGTTAAGTCTTGTAACTTCATTGGTAAATATCTTGGGGTCCCCGGAACTGAAAATAGCTGTGTTTGGCTCAGCGGGGCCCCTGGCTCCTATCCTGTAAATGGGGGGGCTACAAAAAAAACGTAACTGCTCCTTTACATTGAGGCAAACCTTGTATTTTATTATAGAAAGATTTATGCTGTCAAATAGTGAACAGGACTTTCTAAAATATATTCCCTTTTCCTTCAAAAGAAGGCGGAATTGTAAGTTGGCAAATGGTTAAAAATAAGCAAGTAATGGTTCTCCAATTCCATCACACACCAACCTCAGGTAATTTAGCCGGACACAAAAAACATTAAAACAAGACATTTACTGGTTCAGAAAAAGAGAGATCCTTGGATAACTGTGTCACAAATATTTATCGCACAAGAAAAATGGATGTGAAAAAAGAAAGATTCCTCTGGCAGGGAAAGGGTTACTTTGCATTTCTTTATGTTTTGTCATTATCTCAGGGAATCCTTTATTTGCGTTAATAATCAAAACTAACTCAACTGTATGAGAAACACAGACCGGGGCAGTTTTGTGATATATACAATAATGTGGTAGCAGGTTTATATTTTAAGAAGACATTTGGTTGAGATTTTTTACTCTTTTAAAGCTCCATAAATAAGCAGTCCACGTACTTGGCCACGTCCCATTAGTGGCTGGGTCTGTAGTGCTGTGGATTGGGCATCACACACTTTGCACCTCAAACCTCAGTTCTGAAGCAAAAGGTTTGAAAAAGGCAGCGTAGTCACAGAAGACGTATTTAAAGAAAAATACATTCAACACAATCCCGGCCTAAGTAAATTGTTCAGATAACACAACATGTAAGGCTGCGTCCATGGTTAGTGATTGCGTGCGGAGGCGCGCGGAGGCTGAGGGAAAGCGGGTGCTTTCCCTGGCCTTAGACCACGCGCCGTCCAGGGGCGTGTCGGGGGGCGGGCCAGTGACGTCACGAAGCTGGTTCGCCTTCATTGGGCGAACCGGTCAAGTCACCGGCCCGGCGCTCCGGCAAGCGCGAAAATTTAAAATTTCGCTAAGGCTTACGCTTACGGAAGCGTAAGCGAGCCCCTGCTAAAGCCACTCTCATTGCGGCTGCAGAGCCTCAGTGCCGAGCGTAAGCGCGCCTCAGCACGGTGCGCTGACCATGTCCGAGGCCTAACTAACATCATACTGTACTCAATGCGTCACATCGAACACAACTAGCAATTATCTGTCATAATGCTAGAGCAAAATGCAACGCATCAATATGCGGTTTGTAGCGTGATCCTTCCAGCACTGAAAGGGTTACATCCATTGCAAAATAAAAATAAATAAGGACACAAAGAGGCTTCGGAGTGCTTTACTCAAGACATTGTGTTCTAAAATTAAAAAAAGACATTGTTAATTGTCTTTAAAAAAAATATTCAAATGTCAAAAACACTTACCCAGTAATCGTGCAGAATGTGTCGGAATGATCAAAAATTCTCCGAAACGCAAAGCTGCTAACAATAATTATAGAAATCAGATAAAATTACATGATGTGGTTTGAATGGTGCCCGCTGCAATATACTGTAATGAGCTTAAATTATGCTTCCAGCGCCATTGTAAACAAAGCGCAAACACGTGTATTGAGTAATCCTCTGGAATATACTTTTGGGCAAAATTGAAAGTTAATGTGAATCCTTCGTACTTGAAAATACAGAGACGTAAAAACCCAGCACCCATCGTAAATACACTGCTGGAAACATATCAAAGTCTTCCAGCTGCAGAATAGGTGTAAACCAATGCAAAATAATAACATGGCACCAAATGTACTGTATTAAAGAAAACCTAGTTGCTTTTCATGGAATCCCTTCTCCTTGATGAATCAGTTTACATCCTTGAGTCGGCATCTCAAAAGAAAAGCTCTGTGGGTCAGTAACAAAATGTGTTTGTCAATGAAAAGTGCATTGTGAGCTTTTCTTCGAGTATCTTGATGTGGCCACGGCTCCTTACCTCCCCTGTACCTGATCCTTATCTCACCAATACCAGCGCCAGACCCTTACCTCCCATGTACCTGTTCCTTACCTCCCCTGTACCAGGCCCTTACCTCCGCTGTACCTGTGCCAGGCCCTTACCTCCCCTGTACCTGGGCCAGGCCCTTACCTCCCCTGTACCTGGGCCAGGCCCTTACCTCCCCTGTACCTGGGCCAGGCCCTTACCTCCCCTGTACTTGCACCAGGCCCTTACCTCCCCTGTACCTGCCCCAGGCCCTTACCTCCCCTGTACCTGCACCAGGCCCTTACCTCCCCTGTACCTGGGCCAGGCTCTTACCTCCCCTGTACCTGCACCAGGCCCTTACCTCCCCTGTACCTGGACCAGGCCCTTACCTCCCTTGTACCTGGGCCAGGCCCTTACCTCCCTTGTACCTGGGCCAGGCCCTTACCTCCCTTGTACCTGGGCCAGGCCCTTACCTCCCCTGTACCTGGGCCAGGCTCTTACCTTCCCTGTACCTGGGCCAGGCTCTTACCTTCCCTGTACCTGCACCAGGTCCTTACCTCCCCTGTACCTGCACCAGGTCCTTTTCACACCTGTACCTGCACCAGGTCCTTTTCACACCTGTACCTGCACCAGGTCCTTATCTCACCTATCCTGCGCCTGGTCCTTTTCACACCTGTACCTGCACCAGGTCCTTATCTCACCTATCCTGCGCCTGGTCCTTTTCACACCTGTACCTGCACCAGGTCCTTATCTCACCTATCCTGCGCCTGGTCCTTTTCACACCTGTACCTGCACCTGGTACTTATCTCCCCTGTACCTGGGCCATATCCCTATCACACCTGTACATGCACCAGGTCCTTATCTCACCTGTACCTGTGCCGGCTCCATATCTCACCTGTATCCAATGAATGCACACACTTTGCAGACGCGTTACCAGGGACCTAGTGAGCCCGGCAGTTCTGCTCGAAGAAAGAGGAGGAGGTGCTTTTTGTGTACATAGCTTTGTAGTTATTGTCACTGTGTACATAGTTTATTTTCCCAGTTAATTTGTTTTTCACACACAGTGAATTAACTGCATGTGATTAAAAGTTGTGTGCTCAACTTCTGTCTCTTGCTAATTATTGTTATAAAATGTAGACACATTATTGTACACCCATACTTAATACAGTCTATTTCATATACAGTCAGTCCTCGGTTATCCGACACAATGCGTTACTCAAAATGGCATTGGATAGCGAAACGTTGTAAAGCGAAACACGTTTTCCCATAGGAACACTGTTTAAATGAAAGGTTCTGTTCCTGAAGGCTTTTTTAACACTAAAATACACCAAATATTTTACACAG
This sequence comes from Ascaphus truei, assembly GCF_040206685.1. NCBI lineage: Eukaryota > Metazoa > Chordata > Amphibia > Anura > Ascaphidae > Ascaphus > Ascaphus truei. The sequence goes on from NC_134491.1 coordinate 41,017,774, forward strand.
GCAATATGATATGCAGCACACACACCAATTATATAGTGTATGTACTGTATTATATATATAATATAACATAATAAATAATATATTATATAGTATAATATAATATAGTACAATATATATACAATATTGGTGAAGAAAAAAATGTGAACTAGCGCTAAAGTGTAATACACAGTGTGATATTAAAAAACTTATAATCGCTAAAGTGTAATACACAGTGTGATATTAAAAAACTTATAATACACAGTGTGATATTAAAAAACTTATAATGCACAGTGTGATATTAAAAAACTTATAATTATATATACAATATAGTACAATACACTCTTACGACGCTTTGCAATGTTGTTTATGTGTGTGTATATATATATATATATATATATACACACACATACACATAAACAACGTTGCAAAGCGTCGTAAGAGCGTTGGATAAGCCGTTTTGGCGTTGTAAAAATGAACATAGGTATGCATTGCATAGCGGATAAGCCATTCGTTGTAAAATGAGGACTGCCTGTACCATGTAAGGTCAGACAAACATATCCTACATTCACTTTAATCCCTAAAAACCATAGTATAGTTTATTACATGAACATGGCACATTATCAGATTAATCTCTTGATGTGTTTATGTGATACATAATATATATATATATTTGTATGACACAATTAATGAAAGGGTTAAGTCCTATACTCAGTACAGTCATGTGGGCAGAACTTAAGTTCTGCCCTTTTTGCTTGTAGGCTGTTCCCTGAAATAAGGCTGTGATAATCCTGGTCTGGATGTAGCGGCAGGTTCGGATGTGACCTAATTATGGTAACGTTATTTCAATGCGCTAGCATGAACGGAGCTTTGTGGATATGCGATATTAGGTTAATGACTCATTAGCATATGATTTGCATAGGACTACGACAGACGTACCTTAAAATGTAGCACTCCAATATTTCTCTGGTTAAGGTGCGGGCATCGTAACACTAGTCACCTTTGTGCATATGCGTTACTAATAGTAATACGTTAAATGGGGTAACGTCACAATACAATATTTCACAGACTTCTGAGGATCTATCCCATAGTATTTTAGGCACAGAAAGCAGGGATTTCACAGCCAATACATTTGGGTTCTGAGGTTTGTAGTTTGTAGTTTGAAAACCTTTGTTTTAATTAAATTCTTCACTTAAATGTAATTCTGTTCTATAGATGTAGCCGTGACCCCTGATCCACCCCGAGAAATGGGAGGTTGCGCTTGCAAAGAGTAGTTGCAGAGCCCGCGAAGGAGGAGAGTACAATTTGGCGGGAGAGGAGCAGTCCCTTGACCCAGCAGCCCCCACGGGGAGGGTCAGGTGAGAGCGGTTAGCCTATGGGAGGAGGAGTTGCCAGACATATAGGCAGAGGTTGCGCGCACGTGTAGGGAGAGCTTCGTGGAGAGACGAGGAGACGGAGATACTGCGCTGGGAGGTTGTACCCCCAGGCGCAGGCCAGGTGCCCCCGGCCCAGTTAGCCCTGAGTCACAGTAGAGACAAGCTGAGCTAGGGACACCCTTAGCAAGGGTTTTACCCCCTAACTAGTAGTATTATTTGGGACTATTCTGTCAAGAAGGAGATCGGACTCAGACCCCGTAGCGTGGCCAGAGTTCGAGAAGAAGCGCCCCGGATCCTAGCAAGGGCAAGAGCGTGGTGCCCTCAGAGACTCTTTTCGAAGAAATCGTAGCAGTTCCGAGCACCGGAGTGCTCGGCAGGTATTACATCAAGTGCACCAACTCTACCCTTTCAATCACCTAAGACATAGTGGCTGCGCAGTCACCCATACACATGCATACGACCTGTGGGAACGGGAGAACTGATTAGCGTATCTGGACACGGGATGGGATCACCCGGTGGTGGGATTGGGGAACGTGTTGTTGGCGTCCGCCAAGGAGCAAGTTATTGTTGGCGTCCGCCGAGGCGCAAGTCATTGTTGGCGTCCGCCGAGTCGCAAGAATGTTGACGTCCTCTGTGGCGTGTTAAATGATGTGTACCAGCATACCGCAATGTCATGGCATGTAATGTATCGTAAGGTTAATCTATCAGTAAACGAGATTGGTTTTAGAACATGGTCGTGTAAGAGTAATTCTTGTATAGATGTCCTGCGAAGACTAACTCCCCCTTTGGCGGGACCTGTCGCAGGTGGAGGCGCTGCACCGAACCTATATATATATATATATATATATATATATATATATATATATTGTATGCACCCCAGGCTCTCCATGGCAGAGGCTCGGGCCCTGTGAGCCAGCAGGTAACACAGCACAGAGTAACAGCTTGCCCAGCGATAGGAAGCAGGGTTACATAGAGAACGGCTTATGTTCTGTAGAATAACAGGGTACAGGAGTTTAAGCCATGTTCCCAAATGATTTCTTATAGGAGGCATTGAACACCCCTGCATCATCACAAGGAAACCTCACTTCTGTAGAGGATGCTAAGGTATGGAATTAGACTTTGTCCAAAAATAGCAATGGGCTTGGAGACTCGCAGGCCTGTGGCACTACCAGTGCACAAAGCATTAGTATGCACACCTGCAGACACATCACAGCACAATCAGACTGAAAGCCCAGATAAGCTGCAGACGTGGGCGAGGCCGGGGCATTGTACAGCTGCAGACGTGGGCGAGGCCGGGGCATTGTACAGCTGCAGACGTGGGAGAGGCCGGGGCATTGCACAGCTGCAGACGTGGGAGAGGCCGGGGCATTGTACAGCTGCAGGCGTGGGAGAGGCCGGGGCATTGTACAGCTGCAGACGTGGGAGAGGCCGGGGCATTGTACAGCTGCAGGTGTGGGCGAGGCCGGGGCATTGTACAGCTGCAGGCGTGGGAGAGGCTGGGGCATTGTACAGCTGCAGGTGTGGGCGAGGCCGGGGCATTGTACAGCTGCAGGTGTGGGCGAGGCCGGGGCATTGTACAGCTGCAGACGTGGGCGAGGCCGGGGCATTGTACAGCTGCAGGCGTGGGCGAGGCCGGGGCATTGTACAGCTGCAGACGTAGGCGAGGCCGGGGCATTGTACAGCTGCAGGCGTGGGCGAGGCCGGGGCATTGTACAGCTGCAGGCGTGGGCGAGGCCGGGGCATTGTACAGCTGCAGGCGTGGGCGAGGCCGGGGCATTGTACAGCTGCAGACGTAGGCGAGGCCGGGGCATTGTACAGCTGCAGGCGTGGGCGAGGCCGGGGCATTGTACAGCTGCAGGTGTGGGCGAGGCCGGGGCATTGTACAGCTGCAGGCGTGGGCGAGGCCGGGGCATTGTACAGCTGCAGCTGTGGGCGAGGCCGGGGCATTGTACAGCTGCAGGCGTGGGCGAGGCCGGGGCATTGTACAGCTGCAGACGTGGGCGAGGCCGGGACATTATACAGCTGCAGGTGTGGGCGAGGCTGGGACATTATACAGCTGCAGGTGTGGGCGAGGCCGGGGCATTGTACAGCTGCTGGTGTGGGCGAGGCCGGGGCATTGTACAGCTGCTGGTGTGGGCGAGGCCGGGGCATTGTACAGCTGCAGGCGTGGGCGAGGCCGGGGCATTGTAGAGCTGCTGGTGTGGGCGAGGCCGGGGCATTGTAGAGCTGCTGGTGTGGGCGAGGCCGGGGCATTGTAGAGCTGCTGGTGTGGGCGAGGCCGGGGCATTGTACAGCTGCTGGTGTGGGCGAGGCCGGGGCATTGTAGAGCTGCTGGTGTGGGCGAGGCCGGGGCATTGTACAGCTGCTGGTGTGGGCGAGGCCGGGGCATTGTACAGCTGCAGGCGTAGGCGAGGGTGTGGCACTGTACAGCTGCAGGCGTGGGCGAGGTGGTGGCACTGTACAGCTGCAGGCGTGGGCGAGGTGCTGGCACTGTACAGCTGCAGGCGTGGGCGAGGTGCTGGCACTGTACAGCTGCAGGCGTGGGCGAGGTGCTGGCACTGTACAGCTGCGGGCGTGGGCGAGGTGCTGGCACTGTACAGCTGCAGGCGTGGGCGAGGCCGGGGCATTGTACAGCTGCAGGCGTGGGCGAGCCCGGGGCATTGTACAGCTGCAGGCGTGGGCGAGGTGGTGGCACTGTACAGCTGCAGGCGTGGGCATTGTACAGCTGCAGGCGTGGGCGAGGCCGGGGCATTGTACAGCTGCAGGCTCAGTGCAGGTGTGAGCCAGTGGTGGGGTCCTGTGCATAAATCAGACACTTATCACTCAGTGTTTATAACACAAGCTGTGTCCCATGTACATCTATTCTAAGGCTTAATAAAGACCTCATTTCTGCTTCATCCTTATCGTATTAGAACTTTAACTGGAGGGCATAAAATATTCAGTCAGTGGAGATGTAAACTCGCAGTGCGCTGAATGAGACGCTCACTGAACCGCACACAATATTCCTTGAATCCTTTTTTTTTCGTTTCTCTGCGCTTGTGCCGTGTTATCTTTATATTGCAGTTTATATTATCTAACCCGGTGAGAATCTTCCCATGACAAATATTGACATTCTGGTAGTTTTAGAATAGAAATTTAACCAAACTAATGTCAGATTGTGCAGAAAGGAGGCGCACATTCGGTACCTGGAGATACTATTCACTAATGTCAGTTGGGAGCAGAGAACGTGTGTTTTGACGCATTGCGCCATGTTTAAGCGCATTAAATGTAACAGACAATTTATTTCACTAGTTGCAGATTGATAGAAGCCAGAAAGTTGTCACCTGAAACCTGGCCAAGTTTGGTGCGCAGATTGGAAGACGGGGTGTCACACAGAGGGGCCCCTTATAATCTTTGTGTCTTATAACTCCTCCCTCAATCCCACAGAGACCCCCCCCCCTACCCCCCACCCCCAAACAACACCAAAAACGGGGGCATACACCTGGATACACTGACCCAAAGTGGTACACACATCGCTTTGAATGGCAAATATTCATGTGGCAAAAAGGAGCATTTAACCCTGGGGTTGTCCAAGATGGTGGTCAAAGGTTTACTCACTATTACAGAGATTCCCTAACCCCTTGTGTGATTAGGAAGTAGGTATCACATTGGCCATTGTGAAGTTTGGCACATGTCCTAAGGACAGACGAATGACTTATTAACCTACAGTCGTACCTGGAGTGTATCACCCATCTAAGCAAAAAAGCACAAAGCGACAAGCAGTACATAACAATATATAAGCATGTGTGTGTCTGTGTGTGTCTGTGTGTGTCTGTGTGTGTCTGTGTGCACATGTGCAAAAGTGCAAATGTGTATATATCATTGTATCTATCAGTCTGTGCTGAGGCTGTACAGAAATGCTGTGATATTCTGCGTTACGAGTGGGTGCAATAACCTTCACGACACCTCTGTGTATCGGTGCCTTACGGTGTGTATTTGTGTCTTTGCGTAGAGTGTGGTAATGTTTGCATACTGCAATCCATGCTGCTATTTATATATTTGTTTTTAACGTTAACATAAATGGAAGTAGGCTTGTCTGAGCGCTCGTTCCAGTCATTCCTTGAAAGCAGTATACTTTAATGATGTAAAATGGCTTACAGCAGAATCTTACTAAAAGGATAAAGGTAACACACATGTGAATCAGTCGGAGAACTCGGAAACATTGTGTTATTATTTCATTAACCCGTTCCCTGCTGGACGGGGCATTTTAGTAAGGGGGTTGTCATAGGATCTTTACAAATACATTTACACTGCATTCTGCTAAAGGCATGCAGCACATTCAAGGTGTAATTATATATTTACTTGCAGACTGAGGAAGCCTCTCTATAGAATTACTATTCTAATTATTTTATAGCTAGTTTTGTTCTGATTCATAAATTGCTTAACTGAGATTTCTGACTCGGCTGCAGAGACAGATGTTAATGAAATCAAGGTACATTAAGCATAATAACAGTCAGATATTACCTATATTCTTAAATTATAGTGCTGTGAAAAGAAATACTTCACTTTGTATATTAAACAGTTAGGGAGACAGATACATACAGATGCAAACACATATATAAATAATTGTAAGAAAGGGTGATAAATTCCTAATCTCTAGAAAGCATGCTTATCTGAGCGCTCTTATACTTAAGGCCTGGGACATAGTGCCCAAAACAGTGCGGAGGCGCGCTGAGGCTGAGGGAAAGCGGTGCTTTTCCTGGCCTTACACAGCGCGCCGCCCATGGGTGTGTCGGGGCGGACCAGTGACGTCACGGAGCTGGTTCGCCCTCATTGGGCGAACCACTCACGTGACTGGCCCTGCGCTCTGGCAAGCAGGAAAATGTCAAAACTCCGTCAGACACACGCTTCCCCAAGCGTGCGGACGCATGCGCGAGCCCCTGCTAAAGCCGCTCTCATTGCGGCTGCAGGGGCTCAGTGCCGAGCCGTACGACTCAGGTTTCCAAGAAGTGGGGAAGCTCAGAGTTCTTGGAACTAAAAGTGTGTGTGTGTCTAATGGAAATATTACTGTATGCTCATTTGCATGTCTTAGACAGGTCTGCAACTCCGCCTTTCACCATTATCACCCAGCACACAGCACTTCCACCTGCAGCAATGGATTCTGGGAAATGACATGCAAATGAGCACACAGTGCCACCTTTTGCTTCAAAACCATTTTGAACATGTTTCCCCTATAGGCTTAAGCATGCTGCATGGTCACAGCTTTGAGCACAGCCAGGGTTAAGATGCATAGCCAGTAAACCCACCCACAGACAGACTGTTTCAACCTTAATGGGTCTCATCAGTGTGGGATTGGTTATACTGGCTATGCAAAATGAAGCAATGAGGACGGATTTTTACCATACTTAGTTAGGTTATGGTGGGTAAATAAAGTGACAAAACCCCTCCACAGCATATATATACATACACACATACAGTACACACACCAGCCACACACTAAAAACTCATTCAACATATGTGGTCTCCTAAAGAGAAGTGTCACATTTGGCAGAGATGCTAAAGCATGAAATATTAAGTCACTATATCGGGCTCCATAGCCCCCAATGAATGAATAAATTAAATTACCAGATAAGGAGGAATAAAGATGTAACACCATATTGTTGTCTTAACTAACCTGTGGTATTTTTATAGGGAAAACGCAGCTTGAACCCTAAGCAAAGAAAAATGTATTTATAGATAAGCTACAATAACAAAAGCATTTATCCATTCCCAGTTAGTTAGTAAACCAGTCCCATTTGGAGTTTCTTGTTGATCCCTAAAAAAAGAATTAAAAATAAAGTTCCCATGTTTCACTGAAGGGGATTTATGGGGTGCAATGCCCTTAATGACGTAATACTAACTCAATAATAGCCGATCACTAAATTAGAACTAATTTTAAAACATTTATCAAAGGTACATCCCCAGGGAATCGTCACTGTGACAGTGTTGTGCTTGAAGAAATTAGCTGTGGGATTTCGGTGGTTTGCATCCAAGACCTCGGAGGACCATTCAGTTACTATTGACTTCTGTAACTATAGCTTTGGCTCTCTTTCCTCCTATTAAGCATTCTTGAAGTTAATGATCTAGATGCAGTCAATCATTTTCAGTTTACTTTAACACTGGGACTATCACAATAGACAGAGTTCATTTAAATGTGCTGGCTAAGTCCTTCCCACTCATTGTTGCCCTGAGAGTACAATACATGGATTCACAATTAACTTTGGACGACTTTACACAATAAAGCTATAGTCCTTGTGCTCTGTGTTGGGCAGTTTAGTGGGATTCTGCTTCGTGAAGCATTTTGAACCATGTCTTGTGGTTTGGTCTTATCTCACGAGCCATGAATGTGGGCTGTAAGGGTCTGCTGACGTCAGAAGGATTGCCTGTGTTAATAGCCGTGTGTACAGTATAACAGGCTTCCTTCACACTACCATGTCAGAACCTATATACCTACAAGGGGTTACTACCAACCTGGTGGGCAACTAAATTAGACATTAAGCTGCAAATCCCCCCATGACTTTTTCACTTTACCTGAACCTCTGATTTCTCTTCACTGGGAGACCCTAAGTTCAGAGGACGAAAACTTTTACTCTGTCAAGATGGAGAAAATTGCTCAACTTGACATATATCCCAGGGACTGTCACAATACCAAAATAACAGTTGTTTTTGTATGTATGTCTTTATTTATGTAGCACCATCTATGCAGATAGCACTTCACAGCAGTAATACACGTGACATAATAATAAAACACATAATAAAATAACACATGTAGCACACTTTGTGTGGGTGGTGTGTTACCTGTGGCTCACAGGAGGCCTGAACCTCCGCTGCTGGAAGCCTGGGGTGTTCCTGATCCGTCTGGTGACAACGCCTCCACCTGCGAGGTATCCTGACAGCGCCTCCACCTGTGCGGGATCCTACTATGTCGGATAACCCCGTTACAGGACCCAATACAATGAGGTACATCCTTGCGCCACCATGCTGTACACCCACAATACATTATATTTTTAGTTCATTTGCCTAGCCCCGGATTGTTTTTTCCTGGACCGGCTGTGCTTCGCTCCGCCCACGTGGATTTTCGCCTGCAATGATACACACACGAGTAAAGACAATAGTTTTACTATAGGCACATGAAAAGGTGAATAACCATAAACACACCCACACCAATGTAGGCCACTCACGGCCATATCCCCACTGTGCTCGTCAACCCTGCGTCCACACCCACATGGAATGTCCCCCCAAAGTACTGAGGTGGTCCTGGGCACCTAACCTCCCCGGTGTCCACAGGAACTAACACACCCAAATGTGTGTGACAGCGCTGTCCACAAGAACTGATGGTGTATAGTTGGTGCACTTGGAGTACCTGCCCAAGTGCTCCTGCACCCGGGTATGGTCAGAAGAGGAACCGGATCCAGTGATCCCAGGGATGTTGGCATAGCCTCCACCTCTACGTTGGGTGGTGTCCCGCTATGCAGTGTCTCTGTATTGTAGATGGTGATCTGACCACCGGATGCCAAGATGCAGCCGCGTCCTGGCTGTGTCCCTCACACTTATGCTACAGGGGCAGTGTCCTTATCTCATGGGCCTGTCCCTGCAGCAACAACAAACTGAGGGGAGTCGGGGCCTAGCTGGGGTCTAATAGCGGGTCTCTGGCTTGGTGCAGGTACCACAGACAACTGCACATACAACCTACCCTGACCTTGTCCCAGCTCCGACTGGCGTGCTCCTAGCGCGCACAATATGTCAATATCCCCCTGCAGGTGAATCCGGCGGCGCGATTAGCTAAGCCTGCTCACGTGTTCCTGCTGCCCCTGTGCATTGTGGGGCTTGAAGTCCCCGCAGAGCCCTGCATCTGTAATGGCCGCCTCGCGTGTCTCTCACTGCGCATGCGCGGCATCTCAAGCATGCGTGATCATATTCAAAATGGCGGCGCCCTGCAAAGGGAGCCGCCGGTAGCCTCCGGCAATCCGCTCACCTGCCTGACTGCAAACACCGCTCTGCAACCTCCCCTGCTGCAGCGGAGGTAAGCGGGACCCAGGGGGTCCTGTTATACACATAATGAGATTAAGTTCTTCAGACATAAAAGTAACATTAGGAAAAGAAGTCCCTGCCCCAAAGAGCTTACAATCTAAGTGGTAAAGTAGGAAGAGCGTAAAGAGAGTAGGAAGGCGTGTGCAAGGGGCCACGGACGATGCATGAGCTGCCCATATGCTTCGTTAAAGACATGTCTTTTAAGATGGGTCTTTTGGCATTTGTGGTGGATTAAAGGGGCAGTGGGATCTTTTCGTGTCATCGATGGCAATCCCTTAAATCTGAAGCATAACGATGTCGTTAGGTACGTGTGTTATTTAGGCACCTGCAGTAGCAGCCATAACAGCGTTAAACTTTCACGTAGCTGTAAAAAGCCTTAATAATAAATACCATGACATTGGTGTAGGGTTTTCTAAACAACCTTCCTACGTGGAATGATTAGATCCTTTCGTTTATTAACCCCTCCACTGCCAGAGTAACTTGTAATGCAGTACAGGCCCCTCTGGCAGCAAGCGGTTAAAATTCTGCAACTATCAGGACTTCGCACGTTATGAAGATGCGAATAAAGAGTTATGGGAAATGATAAAGGATACACAGAGACTGGCGCTCTTCTTCGGTAAACAAATATATATTCCTGAAATATTTAAAGATGGTGAAGAAAAGGAAAATATGGGATTAACAAATGGGGGGAAAAACGCAGGAAACACAACACAGAAAAACAATCTGATTTATTTGTCTAGATTTTTTGCACTACCTTGTTACGCAAATAATCTCTGCTATTTGAAATGCCTGACTGCTACTCAGTATCATGAAGCAGAGAAGCTGATCCATGGCAGCTCCACGAAGGCACGGCAGAATGTCATGGAATAAAGGCCCCCTCGGCGGTGTCACGCCAAACGCACGGGCCACTGATTCCTAATCTCCAAGAAATTCACAGACCAAAACAAGCTCCTCTGAGCCTATAAATAGAGCTAGTGGGAATGCTTTTCACATTCAATCTCAGGCATTATAAACGAGATTAGCGTAAGGTGAATTGTAGGAAGAATCAGTTTAAGGTCATGTGATAAAAGTCACACCCATGATGCTTTGCAAACATCTTGTTGGGAGAAGGCGGTCGGCCATAGTTGGTGCCGGAAGGGACTCCCAGTCCTTGCTATACACTGTGTAGTGAGTAGAGGTCTAAGTCTAAGGGGCTGAGTCTATAACCGGCAAAGTGCACCATCAGCCAGCTCAGAGTGTGTACAATCAGCCCCAAAGACCCGAATTCGTGATAGGAAGCGCAAGGGAGGGTTCAGTGCGAAGTCATCCTAGGCACAGAAAAGGGAAGAAAGGAAGGGACAGGTGGTCTTGACTATTCGGCTTCTGCTGAGTAAGGTGAGAAGATTGGTCCCAGTGATCCGAGCAGTACAGATGTAGCAAACTTACCGTTTTTGTTGCCGCTGTCACGGAACTGCAACAGTCGCAGCACGGAAGGACTGACGCTGAGAGAAGTCCCATTCAGACGCATGGACCCATCGCAGCGAGATCGCAGCAGACACTGTCCCCCGTGCCGCAGATTTTTTCCTGGTTGTCCGCGGCGCTGGGGGGCGGTAAATCCTGCTGCATCTGTATATTCCATTCAAGTGAATAATGTCATATTGTTGTCAGCACATTATCTCGCTCCTCACCATATTGAATGATCCCTGGGATGGTCTCACCCCATACAATGGGCCATCTGTGTGAGTAGAAAAAAGACCCGAGGAAGAGAGTGGCCCACCCGGCGTCACAGCATATTTAATATAAAGGCCTTTGGGGCGTTTTCCTGGAACTCTCCGGAAGCCGCATGCAATTTGACACAATAAAAATCTGGCAGCTTCATGTCAAACATTTACCATTTCTTTTTATGGCTGGGGGTTAGTGTTTCGGATTACCGCTGAGTGACTGATCGGTGGAGCAGCAGATGCAGTACCTAGATTTCAGTCAGGCCTGTGACACTGTCCCACATAAAAGACTGAAACACGAGTTGCGGCGCTTGGGATAAGGTGGTGTTATGGATAAGACATTGGTGGAAGGATCGGCAACAGAGAGTTGTGGTAAAGAGGGAAGATTCAGAGGAGGGGGAGGTAACCAGTGGACTGCCTCAGGGATCTGTACTTTAATATCTTTATTAGTGACATTGCAAATGGTTTGGAGGGGAAAGTATTACATTTTGCAGAAGCCACAAAGATCTCGGACACTCCGGGGGAGGGTAAACAAAATGGCTGATAATTTAGGTACATTGGAGGAATGGTCAAGAGTGTGGCAACTACAATTAAATGCCAAAATATGCAAAATAATGCTCCTGGGTAACAAAAATCCAAAGCAGCAGGGTGTTAGGGTGTATAGGGAGAGGTATTAGCAGCGGGATGTTAGGGTGTAAAGGGAGAGGTATTAGCAGCGGGATGTTAGGGTGTATAGGGAGAGGTATTAGCAGCGGGGTGTTAGGGTGTATAGGGAGAGGTATTAGCAGCGGGGTGTTAGGGTGTATAGGGAGAGGTATTAGCAGCGGGTGTTAGCGTGTATAGGGAGAGATATTAGTAGTGGGTGTTAGGGTGTATAGGGAGAGGTATTAGCAGCGGGTGTTAGGGTGTATAGGGAGAGGTATTAGCAGCGGGTATTAGGGTGTATAGGGAGAGCTATTAGCAGCGGGGTGTTAGGGTGTATAGGGAGAGCTATTAGCAGCGGGGTGTTAGGGTGTATAGGGAGAGGTATTAGCAGCGGGGTGTTAGGGTGTATAGGGAGAGGTATTAGTAGCGGGATGTTAGAGTGTATAGGGAGAGGTATTAGCAGCGGGTGTTAGGGTGTATAGGGAGAGGTATTAGCAGCGGGGAGTTGGGGTGTATAGGGAGAGGTATTAGCAGCAGGATGTTAGGGTGTATAGGGAGAGGTATTAGCAGCAGGATGTTAGGGTGTATAGGTAGAGGTATTAGCAGCGGGGTGTTACGGTGTATAGGGAGAGGTATTAGCAGCAGGATGTTAGGGTGTATAGGGAGAGGTATTAGCAGCGGGATGTTAGAGTGTATAGGGAGAGGTATTAGCAGCGGGGTGTTAGGGTGTATAGGGAGAGGTATTAGCAGCGGGGTGTTAGGGTGTATAGGGAGAGGTATTAGCAGCGGGGTGTTAGGGTGTATAGGGAGAGGTATTAGCAGCGGGATGTTAGGGTGTATAGGGAGAGGTATTAGCAGCTGGAGTTAGGGTGTATAGAGAGGTATTAACAGCGGGTGTTAGGGTGTATAGGGAGAGGTATTAGCAGCGGGGTGTTAGGGTGTATAGGGAGAGGTATTATCAGCGGGTGTTAGGGTGTATAGGGAGAGGTATTAGCAGCGGGTGTTAGGGTGTATAGGGAGAGGTATTAGCAGTGGGTGTTAGGGTGTATATGGAGAGGTATTAGCAGCGGGTGTTAGGGTGTATAGGGAGAGGTATTAGCAGCGGGGTGGTAGGGTGTATAGGGAGAGGTATTAGCAGCGGGATGTTAGGGTGTAAAGGGAGAGGTACAGTATTAGCAGCGGGGTGTTAGGGTGTAAAGGGAGAGGTATTAGCAGCGGGTGTTAGGGTGTATAGGGAGAGGTATTAGCAGTAGGACCGCACCTCCGGTCCTTGCGCTTTCCAACTTACCAGCGCCTATGTTCCAGCTGAAGAGATATACAGTGGGAAGAGAGCTGGGGCCCTGCAGCTGAGGAGAGACGGGGCCCTGCAGCTGAGGAGAACTGGGGCCCTGCAGCTGAGGAGAACTGGGGCCCTGCAGCTGAGGAGAGACGGGGCCCTGCAGCTGAGGAGAGACGGGGCCCTGCAGCTGAGGAGAGACGAGGCCCCGCTGCTGAGGAGAGCCGGGGCCCTGCAGCTGAGGAGGGATGGGGCCCTGCAGCTGAGGAGAGATGAGGCCCTGCTGCTGAGGAGAGCCGGGGCCCTGCAGCTGAGGAGGGATGGGGCCCTGCTGCTGAGGAGAGATGGGGCCCTGCTGCTGAGAGCTGGGGCCCTGCTGCTGAGGAGAGCTGGGGCCCTGCAGCTGAGGAGAGCTGGGGCCCTGCAGCTGAAGAGAGCTGGGGCCCTGCAGCTGAGGAGGGACGGGGCCCTGCAGCTGAGAGACGGGGCCCTGCATCACAAACTTTCAATATTGGCTTACTCGGACCCTCCAGAGTCGCCTGGTCTGGGACGCTTGTGCCGGCTCTCCCTGTCAGCGGCCTTGACCACGAAATTAGGACAACCTACACATGAGAGTATCGGGACCGCACCTCCGGTCCCTGTGCTTTCCGACTTACCGGTGCCTATGTTCCATCAAGGCGGCCCACGCGGTCACGTCCCCCGCTCCTCTGCTGGCTCGCGCTCCGTCAGGGTGCGTGGCGGGTCCCATCCACGCGCGCATCTCGGCGCATCATGCTGTAGTCTCGGACACGTGCGCGGCTCGCGCGTGCACCATTTAAAGGCACCAGTACCTGTAATAACACTTGGACTAATCTCAGGTGGGATACACCTGTGCCACATCCAGCCTCAGCCTATTATCGCTCTGCTTACATCTAGCCACTCTTTCCCGCTCTCCCTCATTGGTGCTCTCCTGTATATAGTCTCATTCAGCCCTCAGGTTGTTGCTGAGCATAGACCTTTCTATGCACCGTGCTCATTTGCAGCCTGAGTACCTGTCTCTGTTATTGTTCCGAATTCCTGTTGTGACCCTGCTTGTGCCTGACCTGTCTCTTCTTGTTACCCAGAACCACGGCTTGTTTAACGGACCTCTACACTCTTCACTCCATGACCACAGCTTATGGACCTCGACCATTCTACGCTCTCTACTCCCCGACCACAGCTTACGGACCTCGACCATTCTACGCGCTCTACTCCCCGACCAAGGCTTACGGACCTCGACCATTCTACTCTCTCTACTCCCCGACCACGGCTTACGGACCTCGACCATTCTACGCTCTCCAACCCCGGACCATTGGCAAGTACCCGCTACCCTCTCCACTCTACAACCCTGACCCGGCTATACATTCACGACCCTGCAATCCGGACCCACCCCCGCGGCTCTGGGCGGTGGTTATTTATCTTCCCCACCTCAGCCCCGTGGTCCAGTCCAGGTTGTAGTGAGCATCCGTGACAGAGAGCTACACAAAAATGCACAGGTATCTCAAAGATCCAACTTCCAGCTGGGCCCCCCACAGCCACTGGGCCCGGGTCACTTGTCCTGGCTCTCCCCCCCTGTCGGCTGCCCTGAGTGGGGAGAGACGTGCTTGGCATATACAGAGTGTAAGGGAGTTCCATAGATACGGTGCAGTGAGGGAAAGGCATTTCAGGCGAGAGAGAGAGCAGTAGAGGTGAAAGAAGTTTTTTAAGGAGACAATTATAGGTAGAGTGCAGGAGACGAGCAGGGGCATAGCGAGAGATCAGAGCGGATATGTAGGAAGGAGCAGATGAGGGGAGAGCCTTAAAGGTAAGGAGGAGAACTTTGTGGGGGATCCGAAATTTGATGGGAAGCCAGGAGAGAAATTAAAGGAGGAGATGAGCTGATAGTGTTTTGGGCGAAAGTAAATCCTTTCTAGCCACCGAATTTTGGATAGATTGCAAATGAGAAAGTTGGGAGGCGGGGAGGCATGTTAGCAATATGCTACAATAATCTGGGCGGGCAATAGGTATTTAGCAGTAGATTGACAGATGAAAGGGCGGATCTTGTCAATATTATGCAGAAGAAGCGACAAATAATAAAATGAATCCTAACATACTGTACTGGCTTGCAAGCATTATTTGCTTCTTTTAATGCATCATGTAAGACCCGTAATGTGAGCTGGTCTCTATTGTGCAAATGCGAGACTTTCGTATTAAAAATACAGCACAGCGCACTGCTGAGTCCCTCGCAGGTTTACAGCTGGGGCGCAGCTCTTACCCTCAGACATATCCTACCTGATGGTTGTCAGTTGGAAGCGGAAATCCTGCAATATGAAAATGTTCAAAATAAACCCTAGGGCGGAAGGTTTAACCGATTTGCTTCATAATAGGGTTAATCTAATTGTAGTTTTGAAACAACGCGCACTGCTAATAAATGTCTATAATATTATTGCAGCGATGACGTTAAAAGATCGTGTTGTGAAAAATCTGATGGACGTGAAAGGTTGTTTATAAAAAAAGGCACAAATAACAATTTCCAAGGAGGCTCAGAAGAAATATTACATTATAATCTCTCTGGGTTTATTAGGTGAACTAGAAGTACAAGGGCTCACCCTGAGGTTACTGTATTAAATATATTAGTTCTCAGCGATTATCTGCATATACATTACATATTACTGGGAATGGCTGCGTTCTCTGTGCCAATTCATTTTGCTGATTTCAGAGAAATCGCAGTAATATGAACAAATGTTAAAAACATCTGTCCCATGACACCCTGCACCCAGGTGCTGAGAATAGGTGCATGCACAGCAGGGGAAACAGTATACAGCAGAAAAGCGTGTGTGTCCTTTTTATATTGTAATGATTATTGTTTCTGTAAGCACAAGGAACTATTCTATTACCACTGGAATTATTTCATGTTATGCCCATGTTGCTATTAGGCCGTGTTCAGATGAACCATGCATCTTATCTTTATATTAAATGTTGGCAAATACCTTTAGGGTCAAATTATTTGGGCCACTGCTCAATAACGTGGGCAGTGCATGAAACACCAGCAAATGTTTCCTATTTCAGCAGGAGTCACAGGACGCTTGTTAGGTGCAGTCGTAGTGGGAATTCATTATGACAGACTCATGAATTGCTAGAGACAAAACAAAGAACCTGCCCAGCCATTGTCTATAATTCTGCCTGAAAAGCAGTCTTGGTCTATAAAATGTATCAGGAAAACGTTCTGATTCAAAGGGAAAGTAGAACACCAAATGGCAACATTGTTCAAAATAGAATAGTAGAAGAAAAGATGTTTGGTTTTTTTTTTTTGCCCCATCCAGCAGCAAAGTAGGTACAAAAATAAAGCGCAAACCTGGTGATAACATATTAGCGTGGCTGCGCTTCTCTATCCATGACATGGAGATGGCGCATCCATAAAAAATGTCTTCAAAGCCCAACATCAAAGGACTTCCCAATAATTCAGTCGACTTGCAGGACCTTCTTTAGGAGACATTTGTTAGGCAGAAGATAGCACCCCCATCATAACACAGTGTCTGTCCGTAGCTAAGCTGTAGCTGCATCTTTTTCTGTGTTTCCTATCATGTTGATTTCACAAGTGACCATCAAGTATTTGTCAGCTGAAGCATGCGGGGCTGACATGTTAGTATAGCTCCAGGATTTGCCTCTTCGGGACAGCACTATGAAGGGGTTCCTTTGCCATAAGCACGTTGAAGTGAATCAGGCTGTCAGGATTAGCAGCGTGCGATCTCTAGCATTCTACTCAGTACAACATGGCTGTTTTTGCATCCGATGTATCTTCATTATTCTCTAATCCATCATTCAAATCTCTGTCTCTCTCTTCCCAAAATACTTTGTTTTCCAAAACACAGCATTGGACCATCTTACATTCCTTGAAAGCAATGCCCAAATTTCCTCTGCAATGTTTGAAGCATCAATGCAATGTATCGTAGGTCACTTCAGGATAAATACAAAAAAAGATACTGTTAGTGGGTAAACAGTAGTACAAAATTTAGAAAAAGTATCTACTGTAGGTGCTTGTCTAAAAGGCGCCTACGCCAACACGCGGTCAAAAACGTGAAGCTTGTTCATTTCTTCTAAGGAGCAGAGCGACTTTTTTTTGCTGTCTCTCCTCTTGTTTTTTTTTCTTCAATTTTTCCCTTCAGGATAAAAACACCAGTATATAATTAATAACAAAAAAAATTGTTTTAATATTTTTATATCACCAATCAGTATATAAGGTAGGTGCCATTTCATCACTTGAAAAAGACAATTTTAGGTCGAAACATCGTCTTTTTTGGCTCATTAAATTCAGCATTAGAAAATCCGAAGTGCCTTGTGTCATTCTTGTTTCCTTACTGTATATATACACAGGTAACCCACAGCATGGCTACTAAGGGACTATATTAGTTTATTCTTTGCTTCTTCCTGTAGCTTGTGCCAGCAAAGGGGTTAGTGGTAAAGTAATGGTATAAATAGTCAAGTCCATCATTAGTTTGAGCTCTGAAAGTTCTGGGGAAATGTCTAACATCCTGGGAGCATACCCTCCTGGGTACAAGTAGTACCCCCTTGAGATAGTCACGGTCAAGTGGTCAGAAGATTAGCCATACAATCAGGTGGACTAGACAGCAGTTGACCAGTGAGTAACTAAGGGTCCCAAGGGAGATTGGTCCCCATTATCTCAACTAAAGATGTTACACCCTAATCCGAGCTCTGGTGTGAGACTCCTCTTGGGGAGCTCTCTAACTCCTAAAGTAAGAACCCCCAACTTGGAGCCCAGAAGTCAACCATTGAGAAAAGTTTATTGTTGCTCTAATAAATCATTGTTGCTGTGAAACGGATGTTACTGTTGACATTTCTACAATAAAAACGTATTTTTATAAAATAAAAGTCCCCGGAACCCTTAGTATTCTCTTTCGCACGCTGCCCTGTCCAGCAACCCGCTAGCCTTGTAGCTAGTGTCCCTTATCATCATCATCAGAGCTAAATCCTGGCCTAGTCAGGAAGTAGCACAATCCAAACTCTCTGTGTGTGTGTGTCACCCACCCTCTCTCCCCTCTGTGTCTCTCTCCCACACTCTCTCTCTCCCCCACACTCTCTCTCTCTCCCACACTCTCTCTCCCACACTCTCTCTCTCTCCCACACTCTCTCTCTCTCTCCCACACTCTCTCTCCCACACACTCTCTCTCTCCCACACTCTCTCTCCCACACTCTCTCCCACACTCTCTCTCTCCCACACACTCTCTCTCTCCCACACACTCTCTCTCTCCCACACACTCTCTCTCTCTCCCACACTCTCTCTCTCTCTCCCACACTCTCTCTCTCTCTCCCACTCTCTCTCTCTCTCTCTCTCTGTAAATGTCGGATCTAGAAATAAAAGCCAGATGTGAATGACTAGTTTCTTGAACCCCTTAACCAGTGTCTGGACACCCCCGCTTCACAATATCTAAAGCAGCAATCCCGCCTGGGATCTTACCTGATCCGCAGTCACTCAATGTCCAGGTACCTCATTCCCGCAATGTTATACATTGGAGGGGAGGTGTTCCCTACCTGTCTTCTGGGTTAGGGGGGATTCCGATGTCTTCCGTCTGAAGCTTGAGTCAGATCTTGAAGAAAGCAGTATAGGTTATTTTGGTGTAATATAGGACAGTTAAGATATATAGGGTAAATAAGATATCCAGATACAGAGAGGGGAGAGAGAGAAAGAGAGAAGGGAGACAAAGAGAGAGGGGAGAGAAAGAGAGAGAGGAGAGAGAGACCAGAGATGGGGGAGACCCGAGAGAGGGGAGACAGGGAGACCCGAGAGAGGGGAGACGGGGGAGACCAGAGAGAGGGGAGACGGGGGAGACCCGAGAGAGGGGAGACGGGGAGACCAGAGAGAGGGGAGACGGGGGAGACCAGAGAGAGGGGAGACGGGGGAGACCCGAGAGAGGGGAGACGGGGAGACCAGAGAGAGGGGAGACAGGGGAGACCAGAGAGAGGGGAGACGGGGGAGACTAGAGAGAGGGGAGACGGGGGAGACCAGAGAGAGGGGAGACCAGAGAGAGGGGAGACGGGGGAGACCAGAGAGAGGGGAGATGGGGGAGACCAGAGAGAGGGGAGTCGGGGTGACTGACTGACTGGGGCAGGGGTGACTGACTGACTGGGGCAGGGGTGACTGACTGACTGGGGCAGGGTTGACTGACTGACTGGGGCAGGGGTGACTGACTGACTGGGGCAGGGGTGACTGACTGACTGGGGCAGGGGTGACTGACTGACTGGGGCAGGGGTGACTGACTGACTGGGGCAGGGGTGACTGACTGACTGGGGCAGGGGTGACTGACTGACTGGGGCAGGGGTGACTGACTGACTGACTGGGGCAGGGGTGATTGACTGACTGACTGGGGCAGGGGTGACTGACTGACTGACTGACTGGGGCAGGGGTGACTGTCTGGGGCAGGGGTGACTGACTGACTGGGGCAGGGGTGACTGACTGATTGACCGGGGCAGGGGTGACTGACTGACTGGGGCAGGGGTGACTGACTGACCGGGGCAGGGGTGACTGACTGACCAGGGCAGGGGTGACTGACTGACCAGGGCAGGGGTGACTGACTGATCGGGGCAGGGGTGACTGACTGACTGGGGCAGGGGGGGTGACTGACTGGGGCAGGGGGGGTGACTGACTGGGGCAGGGGGGGTGACTGACCGGGGCAGGGGGGGTGACTGACCGGGGCAGGAGGGGTGACTGACTGGGGGGGTACCTCTTGTGTCACACACATACTCCCATACACACATACACATTCTCCCATATATACACACACACACACACACACACACACACACACACACACTCTCTCCCATACACACACACACACACACATACACACACACACACACACTCTCCCATACACACACACACACACTCTCCCATATACACACACACACACTCTCCCATACACACACACACACACACACACACACTCCCATATACACACACACTCTCCCATATACACACACACACACTCTCCCATACACACACACACACACACACACACTCTCCCATATACACACACACACACACTCTCTCCCATACACACATACACACACACACACTCTCCCATACACACACACATACACACACACACACACACACATTCTCCCATGCACACACACACACTCTCCCATATACACACACACACACTCTCCCATATACACACACACACACTCCCATATACACACACTCTCCCATATAGACACACACACACACTCTCCCATATATATACACACACACACTCCCATACACACACACACACACACACACACTCTCCCATATACACACACACACACTCTCCCATATACACACACACACACACTCCCATATATACACACACACACTATCCCATATACACACACACACACACACACTCACTCTCTCTCTCTACACACC
Organism: Ascaphus truei; assembly: GCF_040206685.1. Classification (NCBI taxonomy): domain Eukaryota; kingdom Metazoa; phylum Chordata; class Amphibia; order Anura; family Ascaphidae; genus Ascaphus; species Ascaphus truei. The sequence continues at coordinate 41,038,219 of NC_134491.1, forward strand.
TTTTGGAAAGGCCGCGCCCCCCCCAAACCCTCACCCGCCCATCTCCTGCTCCGCGGGGACCTGAGGGGACATCCCCGCTCCCATCTCCCGCCGCGCTCTCTGATGCGGGACCGGGGGGAAGCGGGGGGGGAGCAGGGACATGAGGGGGCATCCCCGCTCCCATCACCCGCCGCGCTCTCTGACGTGGGACCGGTGGGAAGCGGGGACATGAGGGGTCATCCCCGCTCCCATCACCTGCCGCGCTCTCTGACGCGGGACCGGGGGGAAACGGGGACATGAAGGGGCATCCCCGCTCCCATTTCCATAACTGCGGGCAGCAGGAGCGCCGGGGAGGGGAGGGAGGTGGGGGAAGGCACAGATAATACTTACTGTGTCCTCCATGGGAAAAGAATGGCTGCTCGTTAGGGGCGGGCTCATATAGAGCCTGGCCGCGCGCCCACAAAGCCTGGGAGCGCGCGCCAAGCAGTGGTCAGGTAGGGGGAGTTTTTTGTTTTTTTTCAGCCAGCGCAAGCAGGGAAAATTCAGCGCGAACAGGGAAAATTTTAAAAAACAAACACGTGTGCTGCTTGGGCCAATATTTACTCGCCCGGGGGTTAAATCCACTCGCCCCGGGTGTGTAAATGTATATGATTGTCGAACACTGTGTATATATATATATATGTGTATGTGTGGGGGGTGATATGTATTTTTTTTATATGTATTGGATAGATGTTTTTTTTTTAATGCATTTGGGGCGTGGGGATCTTGTATATATTTGGGGGGTCGGGATTTTTTTGTATGTATTTGGGGGTGGGAAGTTTTTTGGTATATATCTTGTGGGGGGAATTGTGTGAGGGGGAGGGAATGAGTGAGCGTGGGGTAATTGATGGAGAGAGAGGAGAGGGGGTGAGTGAGGAAAAGAGGGAGTAAGAGTGTGACGCAGGGGAGAGAAATACATGCGAGGCGGGAGAGTGAGAGGGGGTGAGACGGGAGGGAGAGAAATACATGGGAAGGGGGGAAGAAAGGGGGCTCGTGAGGTGGGAAATGGGGGGGAGGGGTGCAGCACGCAATACCGCCGATTCCTGTTGGCGGCCCTGATCAGATCTGCAGATATGCAGTGTGGGGCAAGCGCTATGGGGTTATTCATAAAACTGTGATAGTTCCGATCAGGGCTTGACGCTTGACTTCACAGGGAGTTTCCATGCCATAATGTCCAGATCGGCACTATTGCAGCTTAATAACTAACCCCCAATATCTTCTTTATATTCTTATCCAGAACTTTTTCCATCAGTGGATTCCCTGATCCATTCATTTGTCTACAATGTGATTAACCTAATAACACCGATTAATCACAGATAAACGTGCTTGTTTTTGTGATTACATGTGACACATTTCATACTTTATTTCAAGTCCCCTCTATTATTGCTATTTATTTCTATGATTGCCCTCTAATTTGCAGCAAAGTTGTTATTAAACATAGAATGACCGCTGCGTTTCAATTCCAGTTCTGTATGCCAGATTTTTGTATCCGACATGAATTAAACTTTCACTATGAACTAGGAATGTATCGGCTTTTCATATGCAGTCATTACAATCAGAAAAGGCTGGCTAACCGACAACGGGACAAAAGTGACCAGATGTGACCACGCTATAATATGGATCCGATGTGACCACACGGTAATATGGATCCGATGTGACCACGCTGTAATATGGATCCGATGAGACCACACGGTAATATGGATCCGATGTGACCACACGGTAATATAGATCCCATGTGACCACTCTGTAATATGGATCCGATGTGGCCACGCTGTAATGTGGATCCGATGTGACCACGCTGTCATATGGACCCGGTGTGACCACACTGTAATATGGATCCGATGTGACCACGCTGTAATATGGACCCAATGTGACCACGCTGTAGTATGGATCCGATGTGACCACACGGTAATATAGATCCCATGTGACCACTCTGTAATATGGATCCGATGTGGCCACGCTGTAATATGGATCCGATGTGACGACGCTGTCATATGGACCCGGTGTGACCACACTGTAATATGGACCCGGTGTGACCACACTGTAATATGGATCCGATGTGACCACGCTGTAATATGGACCCAATGTAACCACGCTGTAGTATGGATCCGATGTGACCACACGGTAATATAGATCCCATGTGACCACGCTGTAATATGGACCCGATGTGACCACGCTGTAATATGGACCCGATGTGACCACGCTGTAATATGGACCCGATGTGACCACGCTGTAATATGGATCCGATGTGACCACGCTGTAATATGGATCCGATGTGACCACACGTCATATAGATCCAATGTGACAACGCTGTAATATGAATCCGATATGACCACACGGTAATATAGATCCCATGTGACCACACTGTAATATGGACCCGATGTGACCACGCGGTAATATGGATCCGATTGTGCCTTGTGTTTATGGAAGGGAGCTGTGGAACTTGGAGGAGCGGTATCGCTGTAGCCGGGGGACGCGTGTGTGGACGCACACACATTGGAGATACCCGGCTGTGAAGCAGGAGACACACGTTCACACGTTTCCAGCCACGTGATCTAGAACACCGGAAGACGCACAGCGGGAGACTGAGGCATAAATCCAATGCGCATATTTTACTGAATTGTTGTAAGTGATCTTGATTGTAGCTCGTGATATTAAAACCTGAAACTTGTTACACTATGGCGCCCCCGCTGTCCCTTTTTGTCTTTTAGAAGTATTGAGGAAGGCGGTTGATCCTGCGGATAGCTGCTCGGAAGTTCCAGTGTTTTTATTGTTATTTTCAAGGTTTTTTATTTACGGCTTTTCCCTTCCCTGCCCCCATTTCCCCATCCTGTCCCATCTCTCCTTGTCTTACATGGTGGTTGTGTATTGGTTTTATGTTATGATTGTAATTGGCACATTGTATATTAATTATAGTGGGGGGTTTATCTGTCCCTAATACTGATTGTCTCATCCTATTGATTCTACATTTAATAATTGGTGCTGCAATTTTTTGTTTTATATATATATATATATATATATATATATATATATATATATATATATATATATATATATTATATATAACTTCACGCCACGGGAGGAGTTACATATATATACACACATACAGATATGTACTATTTATACATGTCTCAGGCTGCAGGGCTTCTCAGAGAGCCCTTGAGGTTGCGCCTCCGGCTTTTCCTGCACCTGAGAGAAAATAGAACTTATATAGAAGAATAGAGCTGCCGGTAGGAGCTATTTCTGTTACTTCCCCAGCATTCACTAGGCAGGGACGGACTCTCATTAGGATTCCCCCGTCTCCCGCACATTATGTCAGAAGTGCTCACACACAGTCACACACATAGTAACACTCGCAGTCACACACAGTAACACACGCAGTCACAAACACAGTAACACACGCAGTCACACACACACACAGTAACACACAGTCACACACACAGTAACACACAGTCATACACATACAGTAACACACAGTCACACACACGCAGTCACACACACACAGCAACACACGCAGTCACACACTGTAACACACGCAGTCACACACACCCAGTAACACACGCAGTCACACACACACACAGTAACACACGCAGTCACATATAGTAACACACGCAGTCACACACACACAGTAACACACACAGTAACACACAGTCACACACAGTCACACACACACAGTAACACGCAGTCACACACACACAGTCACAAACACGCCCACAGTCACACACACGCACACAGTCACACGCAGTAACACGCACGCAGTAACACACGCAGTCACGCGCACGCAGTCACGCGCACGCAGTCACGCGCACGCAGTCACGCGCACATAGTCACATCGCTGGCAATGACAGAAGTCATTCTTGAAAGTAAAGCAGGATTGTAGCAGAGTTGATAATTACTGGGATACAGACGTGGACATAGGGCCTCATGCAGTAAGCGACGATTATGTGAAATCGGCAAGCTTATCGATTAGTGATGTTATTGGCGTTTTTCCCTCTCCGTATGCAGTAAGTGCCGAATACATTCAAAATCAACCAGAAAACAAATCCGCCCACTCTCACGATGATGAGCCGATCACACACAGGTGTATCGGCGTGCGTGGCGGGGTGCTGTTAGGTTGCACAATCACAAATCTTGCTGAATCAGGCGAAACAAGCATGTTTTTGATTGCGCGCCATATTTAAAGGCAACGTGTACTGCTAATCATTCTCTGTGTTGTTGGGAGTGAGAGAGAGAGAGAGACGCACAGAGCTGGACGATTGAACATTTGCATATTGACTGAGAGACTTGTTGTGTATTGGGTGAGCTTTGTCCTTTGTTGTTTTGTTTACATCTTTGTCTTGTTTTATATGTGGAAGTGGGTCGTGTGATTGCCTGTACATTTCTTGTCTGTTTTTTGTGAGTGCTGGAAGTATGCCCGCAAAGCGTGGGAAGAGTGATGCTGGTGGGAGTGGGAGTGCTACTCGTGGGAGTACGCGTCGGAGTGAACGTTCTGTTCAGGGGAGTGATGTTGCTGGTGCACCGAGTGGTGTTGCTGGGAGTGGGAGTGCTGTTGTTGGGAGTGGGAGTGCTGGTGCTGCGAGTGGTGTTGCTGGGAGTGGGAGTGCTGTTGTTGGGAGTGGGAGTGCTGTTGTTGGGAGTGGGAGTGCTGTTGCTGTGAGTGGGAGTGCTGGTGCTGGGAGTGGGAGTGCTGTTGCTGTGAGTGGGAGTGCTGGTGCTGGGAGTGCTGGTGCTAGGAGTGTGAGTGCTGGTGCTAGGAGTGTGAGTGCTGGTGCTAGGAGTGTGAGTGCTGGTGCTAGGAGTGGGAGTGCTGGTGCTGGGAGTGCTGCTGGTGGCGCAGTTGCTGATGGGGTGGATGGTGGTGGCGTGCTTGCTGGTGGCCAGCTTTTGGAGGCTCTTCCATTGGAAGAAGGAGAGTCCAGTCAGCACCAGCCAAGCTCTGACCCTAAACCTGCTCGGAAAAAACGTGTGGAGAAGCCACGTAATCCTCGCTTCAATGACCAGGAAAATAGGGCTCTTGTCACTGGCATTCTGGAGCACTATGACAGTATATATGGACATTTAGTAGGTAAGTGTAACTTTACATTTATTATTCAAATACATGTGATCCTAGGTCATCTGAGTTTTGTTCATATGCAAATATGGGTACACAATATCTTTCTATGTTCATTAGTGTGGAAACACAGCTTTTTATCATGCCTTACAAGGACAAATAAACACAGGCGGTCAATTTGCCAGAACTGCATACAATATGAATGCAACCTTGCTTACATGTATAGGTTTAGTAGTGAATGCTCATGTGCTGCACATATTACACATAAAACAGCATGTTTGCTATCACTTGGAACAGCTAGCAGTGTAGGAAACTGGTGCTTATATTATTATTCATTTACCTCATATCTTTTATATGTTTTTCAAGGGCGGACAAGTGCAGCAAGCAAAAAAGAAATGTGGGACACAATAGTCATTGGTGTCAATGCCTGTGGGAATAGTGTCAGGGACAAGTATCATTGTCGGAAAAGATTTGATGATATTAGGTCCAAATTGAAAAAGAAAATACAAGACCAACGCGTGCATGCTACTGGCACTGGAGGTGGGCCCACACCACAACGTCTCATATTGACTCCATTGGAGGAGCTGCTTCGGCCAAAATTACTTACCGTCGTCGTGGAAGGCTTGGCTGGTGACCGTGACATTGGAATTTATCCGTCACAATTTCCAGCAGGTGATAAATATTACTGTACTAGGCGTGTCGTTGCTTACAGTTATTTTGCATAGTTACACTGCTTTTTATACTGTCTTCACAATATAAGCATACCTGCATCTATATATGTATATGTCTGATTCTGTATATATATATCTCAAAATAGACATATATGTAGTAGTCCTACTAAAAGCAGTAACTAATATAGCACGTGCCATTGCGTGCTCATTTACATGTGAATTCCCAAAATGCATAGCTGCAGTGGAAGCAATTGATGGTGGGCGAAGATGGGGAACAACAGGGTAGTACACGTGTAACACATGTTCATGAGAAATTATTAGTAGCTACAGGTACAGAACAGAAATATGTATCATGTTATTGTGTATTTTATTGATTTTACTCCGACAAACATGACATTACTGCCTATTTTAAGCATGCATCAAAGAAATTGCATGTAACGGCCTACAAACATCACTGGCACTAACACATCTATAGTTGCTTATGAAAAGGTCCATTTTTGCTTTATGTCATATACAGACAGCATAATGAGGCACACGTAGCATATGTTATGTCATTGTTTTCATAACTTAAACACTGCAGATGACTACTTAGCTCATCTACCATTGTGTTAAAGCAGCTGCAATTAATATCTCATCACAGCATACACTTCAACAGAGGGGGTGGGGTTCAGCACACACACTAATTACAGCCTCATTTCACGGTCAACTTAGTTCACACCATTTGCACCTGTTTCAAGTCATTGAAAGGTGTGGCTGATTAGGCTTTTTGGGGAAGGGAATACCTTTCTTACAACCTGAATAGCACAACTGAAGTTAATCACACTCATTTGAAAGCTTAACTCTAGCTACTAAATGCCCCAACAACTCATTACTTATCAAAGCGTACGTCACACATTAGTTCACTCATATCTATAGTTGAACTACTATGAAAGACACATTATCACACACTGCATGTGTTGTCTTGTTGAGTCACAGCCACATTCAGGTGTGCCACATCTTCGATTAATGTACCACACATATCCTCTACCAAAAACAACACTTTTTGCAATATGACCACCTTCATGATAACCATTGTGAATGGTCATCTCATGATAGTTATGTACATTATGATACTGATATCACTACACAACATATGATTTTTATGTACTCATTTAATCTATTTATCCTCACGCATTACTGCAGAAACATAGTATGTTGTATGTTAGGGAACTCAAAAATTCTAAGTACACAGGCATGTACAGTGTTATTACAACTATTTATGTTCACTTTCACACACATTTTCGGTTAAGGAACTGATGTTGTTAGTTAATCATAAATACAGAACATACAATAAGTGTTTGTTCAATATTTACACATGTAAATGTAAAACTTATGTTATTGTTATATATAGTTGCCCCTGGAGGACATGTGTCACCTGAGATGGAACAAGTGTCTTCACCTGGGTCAGCCAGCTCAACACTACTAGAAGGTGAGTGTATCATTTGCTGGCCATATAATATGTGCTCTTCTATATGTTATGTTGTCATGTGCATTATTTGTTTTGCACATCTTCTTTAAATAGGATTACTTAGTGTCAGTGAAAATTAAGTGTAAGGCAACATGTATTGTGTTAGTGATGTTAATTATCATGTAGGACTTCTGAGTTTAGAGCAACTTTTCATTCATTCATATTTCATACTGAGTCCAAACATTATTCGTAAGTCAAGGTAGTTTTTAATGAGGTTATAAAACGTATGCTAACATGTTAGGTGTTACTTAGGACATAGTACAATTACATAGTAACACAGCATACATTAACATGCCATTTAATAATGTGTACATTTCTTTTTAGAACATCATGGTGATGAGGATGATGAGTATGATGAGGATGACGCCACAGAAGAGACTGAAATACAATCATGTGACCATGAAGAGGTGCCAATAGAAACTGTTGTACCGCCAAATCGTCCATCAACTTCCACATACGATGCAATTGTAGCTTCAGAGGGAAAAATAGTGGACGCAGAAAATCGTCGCCATTCAGACATGATGACAGTGCTGGAAAGGATGATTGGACTGCAGGAAGAAACAGTATCACAATTGGCACATCTCCACAGAGTCTTCATTGAAGTGCCTAAACAGTTGCAAAAAATCAACACCTCATTCGAAGCATTAGTTGTTCAGCAAACACAAGCTAATTACTGGAGAATGACTAATGTACCACAATTCAACACCTCCCAGCCAGGATCTGTTCATGCAGGTCAGTTTTCACCACATTCATCTGATATTCATTCACCAGGCCCAAATGTTACCGGTCAAGTAGCAGAGATTGCTGTGCAGGTTCCTGACGACATACTACCACTGCCATCTGTACAAAATCAGCAGCTGACACCTACAAAGGAGCCCACAAAAACAAAATACAAGCAGTTACTACTGACCAGTTTTTGGTCAAAAACAACAAAAGACACACATGAAACAGACCAACCATCACTTGTGCAGTGTCTACCAACTTGCTCACATGTGTCACTGGGCACAAGCCCTGTCCGTGAACAGTCACTACCCAAAAGCCCTGTAGGTGAATCGCTGCCCAAAAGCCCTGTAGGTGAGTCGCTGCCCAAAAGCCCTGTAGGTGAGTCGCTGCCCAAAAGCCCTGTAGGTGAATCGCTGCCCAAAAGCCCTGTAGGTGAATCGCTGCCCAAAAGCCCTGTAGGTGAATCACTGCCCAAAAGCCCTGTAGGTGAGTCACTGGCCACAAGCCCTGTAGGTGAGTCACTGGCCACAAGCCCCGTAGGTGAACAGTCACTGGCCACAAGCCCTGCCCGTGAAGTGCCAGAGGCCACTCAAAGTGGCTCTGTTGTGCCTAAAGTTGGTGGCAAAAGAAAAAGGAAAATTCAAGAGACAACAAGCAGGCCTGTTACTCGCTCGCAAAAGGAACAAAAAAAATAAATGTTATAATTCAGAAAATATGTCTTTGGCCTTGTTTTGTTGACTTCAGATTATCTAATTACTATTGTATGTATGCTGAAGACTGTGTTGTTTCCAAACTTTCAACTATGTTCTTGTACACGTGAAGTTTTGGAAATGTTAACACTCATAATTAATTGTGTTATAAATATTTATGTTGTAATCGTCTGTTCAGTAATGGTCCACCAGGAGCCAGTTGCTAAGTTTAGAGAAGCTGCCATTGACTTTGCAGCAAAACATTGCATTTGGGTGTGTTAATTGATGTAAGAATTGCATATGCATATTAGTCACATGCAATTATTAAAACACCTAAGTAAGTGCAAACATCTTTCTTGTACGTGTACAGCAGGATTATGTGTAAATTATTACTTACCTTTGCCTTGCTTGGCCATTGTAATTTTGTCCTTTAATCAGTTGTGTGTTCGTTTCTATAACATCTCAGAATGTATAATAATATATATACACACACACACACACACACACACACACACTGAGTGAGTGTGAGTGTGAGTGTGTGTATATATATATATATATATGTATATATGTGTATATATATATGTATATATGTGTATATATATATGTATATATGTGTATATATATATGTATATATGTGTATATATATATGTATATATGTGTGTATATATATATATATATGTATATATATATATATATATATATATATATATATATATATATATATATATATATATATATATATATATATAGTACTATATAAACTGGTATACACAAACTAATACACTTCATGCTTCCTTGTGAAAACACTATTTTAATAATACAGGCCTAATGTTTGAGAAATATCCTAAGTATGAGACTCTAACAGTATTGTGCTTAAACAAATGTTTATTACTTAATTCAATCATGTTTCTCACCATTTAAATAGGTTTCATACAAGGTATACTTAATGCCATCAATGTTGTGTGTACTCCTGCAATATAAAAAAAAAAAAAATATTATATATAAATATATATATATTTTTATAAGAGATATATTTATATATATATATATATATATATATATATATATATATATATATATATATATATATACACACGTATTTAAACTCATGCAGACAGGGAGTTAACCAGACTTTCACATACACACAGAAATGTAAGCGGGGAAAAAACATTTCTTTTTGCAGGTGTGTTTTTACTGATATGCCTGGCTAAGAAATATTTTCACACACTGGTCTTTGTTAGTTTTCAAAAAAACACTATGTGAACGCATTCACAGTCTAGGGATGTTTTTCACAAACGAGATAAAAGAAGGAGAAATGTTTCTCCCACAGTCCCATATCACGAACCACAACTGTTAACCCAATTAGACAAACAAATCCAATTGGCGTTTGAAATAAGGAGTCAAAGTAGTTACTTTTGTTGACCTTGACAAGGAAAAACAGGAGTTTGTTAGCCATTCAGCACATTCATTTTGATGAGCAAATAACACAGACCTGCACACAGCTTTTGTGCTACTCAGACATGGCTGATGAATTCGTTAACAATATTAATCCCCTTTTAGGGTATAAGTACATGATCTGTGAAGCCATCTTGAACAGTCGCGGACAGAAAGCAAGCACACGCCAAATCGATGATTTCATTCGAGCAAAATATCCTTATTACCAAGACCGTAAGCATGCACGGAATTTTAATTCCTCAATAAGATTCACTTTATCAAGTAATGACTTTTTTGAACGTGACCAGGATAAGCTACAACACACCTATGGTTTCTGGAAGATTGCCCCGGAAAAACAATTTCTCCTGAAAGACGGCACTTATATTGTCGTGAAAGGCATATTTATTCCTAATGGCAATAGCAATGTATCCGCTACTACTGATCCGTTTGAATCGATACGTGCTGCAATATCTGCAGCCTCCATTCCTGAAACCCACATTGTACAAGAACAAAAGTACTATGATTATGTACCAAGCCTTTCAGCTGAAATTGCATTGGAATGGGAACCGGAAGAAATGAACCTACCTCCCGACCAATTATTTGAAGAAAGCAGTGGCGATTCCTATGAGCGCATCCTGGAGGAGATATGTGCCATACTGGATTCAGCGGTTGGGTTAAGCGTGGATGAAAATGGCTTGCATTTCTGGAGCGACCAGTTGCAGCCAGGCGAAGAGTTAATTCTAGAAGAATGGTAAATATAACAATCGTTATGCGTTGACTCTGCGTTTAAATTTTTTTTTTTTTTGTAACCACCATTTTCACTTTCAATGCGTGGATACAGCGTAACATTGCAGACTGCATAACATGTAGCGATCACAAACAAATTGTTTCCTAATACAATATAGTAGGACCTGAAAGAGTAGTACACATTGCTGACGGAATAAATATACGTACTTTCCTATCCCTTTAAACATATTAGCAACATTTTACCATTACTCTAACACATACCTGTTTTGTTATCATGCAACATCTACAACATTGAAAACCGGGTCCACCACGTATGACGTGGGACCCTTGTCATGGGCCAAGGCGTCCTTAAAAAGGATTAGTGATGTAAGTCCCGCCCCCAAGCGACGTGCGCGCCTCAAAGCCTATTGGCTGTCATGTTTTGTTATAGTAACGGTAACTGCAGTGTGTGATGCGTGCGGCTCAGTGTTTGTAGGCGTACCCTGGGCGTTAGCCGAATGTTAATTGAGTGGGAGGAGTGTTAGCGTGCGTTTCACGCTGGCTTAACATGACGTCACACGTATTGCATTTGCGCATTGTGTTATCGGCCGTGCTTTCTGTTCAAACACGTCTGTTTAAAAAGAATACAGATGTACTCGTTTAGAACGAATGTAGTTTCGTCTTCATTGTATTTGAAATAAAGATGTTATGTTTACTGGTATTTTCAACATGTATTGAACGCACAACGTACGCTTTGTTTTGCGCATGCGCTAACAGTTAGTGGAGCCAAGCGTGAAGTGCGTGCGCACACAAAGATGTGCGCGCACATCTTTCAGTATACAGGCAACGTTCACTTCTTATACATAGTTATGCCTGCTACAAATTTAAAGAAACATTACATACTGATGAACAGTTTTACTTCTAACATATAAGTGACTGACGTGTGTATGTACACAATCATATAGAGCTGCGTAACGCGTTGTCACGGATGCATATCTAGTAAGGTGCCATCTTTGACCATCATGTGTTTGCTGTATTTCAGAGATGTCGGGGAAGATACAATCGGATCAATGTATGATTTCAGAAGAGTCTACCTTTATATGAGATGATTGTGAGGAGGAGCCACCGACTACTATACTACATATGGAACTAATTTTATATTGCTTGCAGCGCTTATTAACAAACAATTAAAAATGTGATACCCTTATGCCTATATTGCATAAGCACTTAATTAACATAATGATGTTGCAAAAGAGTGCCTCATGAATTTTTATTGAGTGTTCTTTAATGACTACTAACATTTTATGACATGGTGTGTTTTATATATAACAACCATTCCCACTCTGCTAACACATTTGTGTATTCTAATATGTAATGGAACGTATGACTGTCGAAACTATGTAACAATAATAATAATAATATGAGCATGTTCATGTATAGGGCTGCTAGTTGTACGCAGCGATTTACAGACACATGTTTCAGCCTGAGGTCCCTGGCCCGTGGAACGTACAAATGTTTTTTTGCCGCATGAGGCACAGGGAGATAAAGTGACTTGGCAAAGGTCACAAGGAGCCCACACCGGGAATTGAACCAGACTCCCCTGCTTCAAACTATCAGTGCCAGTGTGTGTCTTTACTCACTGAGCCACTCCTTCTCCCAATGTAAAGGACACTTACAACCAAGTAGCCATTTATTTTTAAAATCTCTTGTTACATGGGTATGTAGATAAAATGGTTTGGGACTGTAGCAAATAATGTTACTGGCCAGATGTTATGGTCCCCTCCAATGCATGATGTTCTGAATATGACATCACCATCATGTTATGAAGTACGTTTCTGTGTATATTTCATTAACCTAACTAACTATAGTTTACTGTGTTTATTAATCGTTTAGAAATACATAGTATAGTCAATATGATGATATAAGCTACCATAATAAAGCTGGTGTTATCATTTGTCGGTGTTATACATGGATCCTACACCAATTGATAGAGACACAAACAGTTGTCTTAAAAAGTGTGTCTATGCTAGTGATGAATGTGCTCCCGTAAGTAAACAAATAAGTACAGTTATCCCCTTTTCTCCAACCACCTCTATATTACATTAATGGAAATTATAAGGAAACATACATAAAATGTGATGAAATGTGAGTAATCATTTTGTAATACAATGCACATGAAAGCTCAAGAGTAGCTAAATGCATATACATGATACAGAAAGTACATATATGTAACATTTGTGTTTAAACCAATATGTTGGGTTTTTAGTTCCAATAATTATAGGAAGATTGAGGTAGGCACATCTTATGAGAGATGTCAGCAAATATACATACCATGATCAGTCATACTGGAGATATACCTATAATGCAAAGGAACAATATATAAATTGCAAACATTGACATGCCATCTTCAGTACCGTAAACAACACAGCAAAGTGTGTATTTGGTGTTAAATGTACAACACCATGTATATTTCATGACATTCAAAATGTAAATCAGCCTGGTGTACACATCATCTGGATGTACATGTTACACTGCACCAATAACATTGTATGTAAGCATACTAGAAGCATGAATGATTATGGGCATAATATGTGTTTTGTCTTAGCATAAGGAATAACACAATGCTAAAATATTATTGCTTTGTTACCCAAGTTGTATTCACATACACACAACTAAAGTACAATTGAAGAGGGATTATATAACCTGTGCAACAATAACATACCGGTGCCACATCCCTTTGTGCACACAGCAGAGAAAAGAAAGGTGTGCAACCCATATTCATCTGTGTCCTAACAGAAGGTTATATAAAGAAACATTATTGTTAATATAACATAATTAAACTATAAAAGTAGTACTAGGAACATATGAGTTTGTACTTACAAGAAAAAAATGAATTGATGAGATTCTGTCGTGTCTGGCCACCACTGGCTGTTTGTTCATTTTCAGCAGCTACATGGGTGGGATGCTCGTCTACCAAAGCCTCAGCTAGGTCTGACTGTACATTGTGCCTGAGTGCAACATTGTGCAAAATGCAACAGGCAAGGATAATATCAGACACTTTTTGAGGCTTGTATAGAAGAGCCCCACCAGTTCTGTCCAGACACCTAAACCTGGTCTTGAGTAGGCCAAATGTCCTCTCTATAACAGATCTTGTAGATATATGGGCTGCATTGTACCTGTCCTCTGCTTCAGTTTGAGGGTTTAGCACCGGAGTCAAGAGCCACGGCCTAATTCCGTATCCTGAGTCACCTATAATGAATGGAGCACACATAAGCTGACATTAGTGATCAAATTGTACAATGCCAACATTCCTAAATCAACATGTGTTTTGTGTTAGAACATGTAAATATGTACTCACCCAGCAGCCAACCAGGTTCAAAATGTCCCTCTTCGAACGCATGGAAGACTGAAGAGTTCCTCAGGATAGAGGAATCGTGACTGGAACCAGGGAACTTGGGTACCACATGCATTATCCTCATCGTGGCATCACATACCACCTGTACATTGAGTGAATGGTAGTGCTTCCGATTGCGGTACACATGCTCACTCTGACTAGGTGCAATCAAAGCAACATGTGTGCAATCGATTGCACCCAGCACACATGGTATCCCTGCTATATTATAAAAGCCAGTCCTGACTTCCAGCCACTCTGTCGCCTCTGTAGGAAAATGAATATAATTCCTAGCGCGTCTATTGAGTGCATAGAGAAACTGGGTCAAGGCCCGCGAGAATGTAGATTGCGAGACCCCGCCCACTATGCCCACAGTTGTCTGGTATGACGCGGAAGCAAGATAATGTAATGAGCACAGCATTTTAACAAGCCCAGGGACTGCACGACCTCTGGCTGTGAAAAAATCTAAATCCCCCCTTATCTCCTCATAAAGAGCTAAGATTGCTGCTGAACTCAAACGATAGCGACTTACAATCTCCTCCTCACTCATCCCATCTAACAGGGTTCTCTCCCTGTACAGACGCGGACGAGGCACAAGTTGTCTCCTCTGTCTTCTCCTCTCATCTCCTGTCCCTCTACCTGTCCCTCGGCCTGTCCCTCTCCCTGTCCCTGTCGTATCCGCGTCACTGTCACTGTCCCTCGGTGTGTCCCTACCTTGCCCTATATCATTCTCTTGATCATCAAGCATGTCATAGAAAAGAATGTTCCTGCGTCTCCTAAACATTCGCAACATTTTGAAATGAGTAGCTGTGAATGAGCAGGTAATGTGCGTCCTTTAAATAGGTATGTGATGATGTCAGGTGACATAGTAAAATGCAAGGTGTTACATTAACATAATAAAGTACTTCTGTGGCAAGCTGTGTGCACTTGTTGTTCTAAGTATTTGTTGTGTGTATTCTGCAGGGAATGATGATATTTGGCAATGATGTGACGTGAAGCTTTGTACAAAGATTGCTTGCAAATAAATAGTTGCATGTGCAATGCATGTAACACTTGTGAACGCAAGAGTCAGTCATGTAATGAGACAAAAAGGCTGAGATTGACGTGGGAAAAGTTTTGTGTAACATGTGTAATTATCCATGTTATTGTGACATGTTGGCAACAATGAATAGTCGTGTGCATATGCATGCATTTGTGTAAGGAGGATAGTTGGTATAGAATGAGTTTACAAGGTGTCCCAATGATGAATTACTGTACATGTGTGTATAAGTTAGGTTGAAGTGCTTGTAATGCAACGGTTACAATGTAAACATGCAATGTGATTGAGCGTCCAATAAGTGACGTCATGAAAATAGGGAGGACCCAAAAGTATATGTAAACATGAGAAGACAGATGTACATGAACGTTTAAAGATGTGTGTCACATTACAAGCATTGTGTAATGTAAAGGAAGATGAATATACTGTGTATGTGTGACATGTGTGACATGTGTGACATCATGTAAATAATTGACGCTGAGTTGAGTAAAATGTGTGATATGATGTGAGGTTCTCCTTTAAGAGTGTAGTATAGTATTTTCCCTTGCCACATCATCACATGATGAGTAATGTGACCCGCAAATGCTGAAAACATGTAAAAGTCGAATGTTATGCAAATAAGACACATCAGCTGTGACACAATGCAGGGAATGCCCCCACACTGTAATGCAAATCCCCCTTGTATTGTGAGCAATGAAACGTAAACAGTACTATACTGTTATACGTCCCCGCTCCATTGACTTCCATTGATGTACAGAAGATTTTTTTTTTCTAAGTGCCGTTCCGGCAGCCTTAGCGATCGTTCCCCCGTCCAAAATGCCAACTTTAGTTGGCGGGAGAAATCGGCCATAACATCTCAATTTCGTAGTGCCGATCAGCCCCGATAAGCTGTTTTTTTTTGTTGAATCCAGCCGATTTAAAAAAGTGGCGATCAGTGTCGAAAACAGGCTTATCGGCAGGCGACTGGCCATAACCAAATTATCGGCTCCGAAACCTGGCGATATGAAGCACTTATCGGCGCTTACTGAATCTCAAACCCAATTTTGGCTATAACATGGCCATATTTCCCTTATCAACGCTTACTGCATGAGGCCCATAGTCTGAGCCCGGCTACAAGGAGCTGCAAGGAAAAAATGGGACCAGAAAGCACTAAAGTTGCATTTTTAAAAGGTGACACACTGTGAGTGCTCACTTGCATGCCATTACCCAGAATCCCTGGCTGCCGTGAAAGCGCTGTATGCTAAGAGATGATGGGGAAGCGCGGGGTTACAGACCTGTCTGAGATGTGAACGTGCTCACACGTGGGATTATTATTTGTCATTCCGAAATTGAAACCTAGCAGCTGTGTAAGTAACCTGCGCTGCGCTGCTGCGGAGGGGACAGGCAGTGCTGCGCTGCCGAAACGCCGAGATCAGAACACATCGGGCCTAGAAATAGAGCCGTGCACATTGTGTCACGTTGTAGTGCAAAGTCGTAGTAGCTGCATCTGACCTGGAGAAGTGTAGGATCATCACAGGTGCACACATAAAGAAGAGACCTCAAACACACACGTACACACGTACACACGTACACACGTACACACTACACACTCCCATCACTGAAGAGTACTGTTGTTGGCCTAATACAAGGTATCACATCCTACAACAAATGTACACTTTGTCCTATTGAAAAGACATCAGCGTTTCATGCAAGTGGGTCCAGGAACCCGGTGTGGTGCAGGGGCGGTCCTGCTCTGGTGCTGGATCCCGTGAAAGAGTCCGGGTCTCCAGTGACAACTCCTCCCTGGCCAACTCCAGTCCTCAAGGGCCCCCAACAGGCCAGGTTTTCAGGATATCCCTGCCTCAGCACAGGTGGCTCAGTCGTTCACTGTCACTGATTGACAGGTAGGAGAGGTCAGGAGTGTTGACACGCAGCTGGGGAGCGGTGCACGCGCATCACGTGTGCGCGCCGCGCGGGTTGGCCGATTGGCCCAAATTACACAGCGTCATAGGAGAGGAGAGGGAATTGTGGGTATTTAAGTATGTGATCGTTGTAAGTGATTTTACTCTTTGATAAAGCGTGGGATACCACGTGAAACGCGTCAGAGTGTTCTTTTTGGCTGTTACTATGCCCTAAATAAATTTTTGCACCTAGGATATTTTGTGGTTTGCAGTTTGTGGTTTCCAATCTTCAGCAGCAGCAGCAGATGCACCGCCGTTTTCCCTGTACTCTCTTCAATTGTTCCTTGGTAGGAGCACGCAGGACAGGACCAGGATATCCCCAAGGTCAGCAGTGAGTAATCCATTTACTTCATTTATGTGATCAGTCCCACACACGGTTACCTAGACCACCACATAAGACTTACCTACATGGCTAGTGGCAACATCTATGGGAGTGTGTTTAACATTGGACTATCTGGAATCCTGAGTGTTATGAACTGTCCTATGCTATGAAGATGTTTATATTTTTATATCATGATCAAACATTGCCTACTCCTGGTTAGCATCACAAGTGGGAATTAACCCTCCCCTTCCCTTCTGTGGAGGCATTGAAAGCCCTCCTTGGCGCATGTGCTCTGTAAGTTGCGCTGGAGTATGCAAAGCATCAGGTAAGGAGGAAGCACGCCACGCGGGACATGCGCCCCGATTCCTTACAGTAAGGTGTTTCCCGTCACTATGTAGCTTGATTGATAAGGGTCCAAGTTATTTTTATTTTATTGAGAACGCCAATTTTTTGTATTCTTACATACAAACGTGTATATACACTATGTAGCCAGGTCCCCTCTGGCTCCCCAGACATTCGGTTCTCTCTCTCTTACCTGCGACAGCGTGAGGGCAGTTGCAGGGGTGATCGCGTCACCGGGGGCTCCCGGCAACATCAGCTGCAGGGTGCCGCCATCTGGTGTGCATTTGCGCATGCGCGGAAGTTCGCGCGCGTGCAGTATAGCCTCAGATGCGATATGGCAGCCATTACAGGGAGTGAGAAGAGGCGCTCCATAGTCAGGGACATCCCCCAGTTCGCACATGCGCAGTTAGCAGCGGTGGCGGCCATTACACAGCGCGCACGAGGCCCCAATGTTAAAGAGAGCCACCAAGGACTACAGTTCCCAGCAGCCTCTGGGGACTGCACTTTCACCCTGGTCACAGGCAGCCAGACAGCAAATAAGGCTGACAGATTCTCATGCTGCAAAGTTGCAACAATGTTGTGTGAAGACAGGGATTGTCAGTTAGGAGCTGGGACACAGAGAGGGGAGGGTGTGTTTGTGCAGGGAGGAAAAGTACTCTCCTGCTCTAGGCCAGAAGTCTCCCCTTAGCCCCCAGCTAGGCCCTACTCACCTCAGCTTGTGGTTACTACAGGGACTCCCCTTAGACTAGGGACAGGGTCCTGTAGAACCTAGACAAGTGAGGGTCCAGCCAGGAACCGTGACTATCCTGGCAATTGCTGTGAAGGTGAATTGCGTGAAGGTATAACATCCTCTGCGTTAGCAGAGATAAGAGACATTATAAAGGTGGATCACTCCATGCGGGAGCCACCCACCGTTGAGGCGGAGGCATCTTGGATCATCTCCTGGAACAAGGGATTCCAAGTAAAGGTCATCTGCGCACCCGGTAGCAGGAGCACCGGGCAGGTATTATCCAAGTCAC
Source organism: Ascaphus truei (assembly GCF_040206685.1). Classification (NCBI taxonomy): domain Eukaryota; kingdom Metazoa; phylum Chordata; class Amphibia; order Anura; family Ascaphidae; genus Ascaphus; species Ascaphus truei. The sequence goes on from NC_134491.1 coordinate 41,057,087, forward strand.
CAAGTGCACCACCTATACACTTCATCTTAGTGGGCAGCGCTGTCCCACACGTGGGTGGGGTTGTGGGACTCTTGGGACTTTGGGTACAAGGACCTTGGGAATACTGTGTGGGGTTAAGGCCCTGCGAGGTGTGTGGATAGTTGTGCTTGGTAGTGTTACAGGGTGACACTGAAGTTATGTACGGTTGATGTCATATTGTTGATGCATGTGTATTATGCTTTATCTGCCCATATAGTAAACCTGTGTTATATATACCTTGGTGTATGTGGTTCATATATGTGGGTCCTGTGTAGGGGGCATTCTACACTCCTAGAATCCTGCACAGGTGGAGGCGCTGTAATTAGAAGATCGTTCCAGAGGATTCACCCCAGGCTTTCACTAGCGGAGGCTCAGACCTCCTGTGAGCCTGACAGGTATACTGCACCACACCTGGTAACATATAGGTTCCCCGCACCCACACTATATGCGATTGAGTGAGGGGGAAGGTTGGGTGGTTACACTATATATATATATATATATATATATATATATATATATATATATATATATATATATATATATATATATATATATATATATATATATATATATATATATATATATATATATATATATATATATATATATTGTATATACATTTATTGCACACATTTGTAAATATGCTCAATAATTAAAGTCCTCTTTACTACAAAGTATAACATATATTTTGCAGGAAAATGGAAATATTTGACCCTTGGGCAGCACACCTGCTTCCCAAATCTACCCATATACTGTGGCTCCTATTCCATCTCCCGGCATGTACAAGGAGATGGGGCTGTACTGGCCGCAGAAGATCTGCAGCAGGCAGCGGCTGCTACTCAGTAAGACATTTTACAAATACTGGACTGTAATGGTTTACAATTACAACCCCATCCAAAGGGAATGGATTCATTTCTGTTTTCTCTAAAGAGAAAAACAGGTACACGGCACCAATATACAAAACAACATATTGCTAAACAAGTGGTTGTGTGTTCCCTGCTTCTTAAGATAACCTAAGTCAATTCACTCTTCATTCAGAGAATGATTTTCTTCTCCAAGGTTGGCATATCCCTGATGGGATTGTACCTTTGGCCATACCGAATTCCCCTTAATTCACTTAGTAACAAGGGATGAACCAAGCACAGAAAGTCTCTAAATCTCAACCCTTTCCCTTGTCCTTCCTCCAAATGCTTGTCTGGAATTCTTGCTTTTAAATGTTGTTTTCTGTATGTTGAAATATATATATATTTATATGTTTACCCTATTTTGCACATCTTGTGTACTGTATGTAGCGGTCATGTAAAATGGCTGCAGTCATCTCTCCTGCTGACAGTAAGGCCTGGTAAGTTGTGGGCATGCCAGCAGTAATTATGGAGGTTTGCCCTCACACCCTGGTGAGGTGCCCTATGTATGGATGGTAGTGGTCACAGGTTTTGACTCCATAATTAGTGATGTCAGAGTTGTGCCAGCCCCCAAAGGATACATACTGTAAGGCACAGCACTGTGTCCAAAGTTAGGTTCTGTAGGAGGAAGAGTAAGAGAAGGAGCAGTTCAAGTGTTATGTTATAATAGCTGAATAAGGAGACTGTGTCCAGGGACCTGGCACAGAATAAGATATCCCTGCGGGGATAGGGAATCCCTAATTTAGGAGGACATTACCTTTCAAAGGGAAGTGCAGTGAACGATGGAGGGCTGATTACACCCCATTGTGGAGGGCAGCATGGCCCACCGTACAATAAAGATGTTCCTGATTATCAACACTCTTGTGCAAGTGTGGAGTTATTGCACAAAGAGGGGCACCACAGAGGAGTTCCTCACCAGGACCATCCCCATGCGGACGCAGGGATCCTGATGAGGTGGAGGCGCTGCACTGGATATAGGTAGGACTCAGCACACTACCTCAGCTGCCTGTCTGGACGGGTCATCCCCATACACCATCATGCGGGAGACTCAGGAGTCCTGTAGCCAACAGGTGCACCATCAGACACTATCACACTGTAATGGGGACTGGTTAGACCACAGGGGCCAATGTGAGATTGGGGGGGTCAGGCAAGTTCACAAAACCCGTTACATGTATATGGTAATTTCTGTGGTAATTACTATTTTTAATAATTTTGTGTTTCTGGATAGAAGTCCATTCACTTGGAGAGAGGCTGGTAATCCAGAAGAATTTACAATGCGTCTGATCTCAGACACGCTATTAGAGAGAGTTGGGGTTCCTTACAATGCATCTGATCTCAGACGCGCTATTAGAGAGGGTTGGGGTTCCTTACAATGCATCTGATCCCAGACGTGCTATTAGAGAGGGTCGGGGTTCCTTACAATACATCTGATCTCAGACACGCTATTAGAGAGAGTTGGGGTTCCTTACAATGCATCTGATCTCAGACGCGCTATTAGAGAGGGTCGGGGTTCCTTACAATGCATCTGATCTCAGACGCGCTATTAGAGAGGGTTGGGGTTCCTTACAATGCATCTGATCTCAGACGCACTATTAGAGAGAGTTGGGGTTCCTTACAATGTATCTGATCTCAGACGCGCTATTAGAGAGGGTTGGGGTTCCTTACAATGCATCTGATCTCAGACTCGCTATAAGAGAGGGTTGGGGCTCCTTACAATGCATCTGATCTCGGACGCGCTATTAGAGAGGGTTGGGGTTCCTTACAATGCATCTGATCTCAGACGCGCTATTAGAGAGGGTTGGGGTTCCTTACAATGCATCTGATCTCAGACACGCTATTAGAGAGGGTTGGGGTTCCTTACAATGAATCTGATCTAAGACACGCTATTAGAGGGTTGGGGTTCCTTACAATGAATCTGATCTCAGACGCGCTATTAGAGGGTTGGGGTTCCTTACAATGCATCTGATCTCAGACGCGCTATTAGAGGGTTGGGGTTCCTTACAATGCATCTGATCTCAGACGTTCTATTAGAGAGGGTTGAGGTTCCTTACAATGCACCTGATCTCAGACACGCTATTAGAGGGTTGGGGTTCCTTACAATGCATCTGATCTCAGACGTTCTATTAGAGAGGGTTGGGGTTCCTTACAATGCACCTGATCTCAGACACGCTATTAGAGGGTTGGGGTTCCTTACAATGCATCTGATCTCAGACACGCTATTAGAGAGAGTTGGGGTTCCTTACAATGCATCTGATCTCAGACGCGCTATTATAGAGGGTTGGGGTTCCTTACAATGCATCTGATCTCAGACGCGCTATTAGAGAGGGTTGGGGTTCCTTACAACGCATCTGATCTCAGACCCGCTATTAGACAGGGTTGGGGTTCCTTACAATGCATCTGATCTCAGACCCGCTATTAGACAAGGTTGGGGTTCCTTACAATGCATCTGATCTCAGACGCGCTATTAGAGTGGGTTGGGGTTCCTTACAATGCATCTGATCTCAGACGCGCTATTAGAGAGGGTTGGGGTTCCTTACAATGCATCTGATCTCAAACCCGCTATTAGAGAGGGTCGGGGTTCCTTACAATGCATCTGATCTCAGACGCGCTATTAGAGAGGGTTGGGGTTCCTTACAATGCATCAGATCTCAGACGCACTATTAGAGAGAGTTGGGGTTCCTTACAATGTATCTGATCTCAGACGCGCTATTAGAGAGGGTTGGGGTTCCTTACAATGCATCTGATCTCAGACTCGCTATAAGAGAGGGTTGGGGTTCCTTACAATGCATCTGATCTCGGACGCGCTATTAGAGAGGGTTAGGGTTCCTTACAATGCATCTGATCTCAGACGCGCTATTAGAGAGGGTTGGGGTTCCTTACAATGCATCTGATCTCAGACACGCTATTAGAGAGAGTTGAGGTTCTTTACAATGCATCTGATCTCAGACACGCTATTAGAGAGGGTTGGGGTTCCTTACAATGCATCTGATCTCAGACGCGCTATTAGAGAGGGTTGGGGTTCCTTACAATGAATCTGATCTCAGATGCGCAATTAGAGAGGGTCGGGGTTCCTTACAATGCATCTGATCTCAGACGCGCTATTAGAGGGTTGGGGTTCCTTACAATGCATCTGATCTCAGACGTGCTATTAGAGATGGTTGGGGTTCCTTACAATGCATCTGATCTCAGACGTTCTATGAGAGAGGGTTGAGGTTCCTTACAATGCACCTGATCTCAGACGCGCTATTAGAGGGTTGGGGTTCCTTACAATGCATCTGATCTCAGACGCGCTATTAGAGAGGGTTGGGGTTCTTTACAATGCATCTGATCTCAGACGCGCTATTAGAGAGGGTTGGGGTTCCGCAGAATTTTGCAATATAATTTTTGGGTTTCTTTAAAAAAGGTGGGAACCCCCTGCTCTAGCACCGAGATGCGCAAACTGTGTGGGGTGCAAGGACATTTTCTGACGGAGGCCCCACTCTTGTCGACACAACATTTATACTGATTGCCGGGGGAGAGTGTGGGGCCTCTGTCGCATCGCCATGGCAACGTGAAATCACATGACACCACGAAGCTGTATTGTCATCGTCGTAACGTCACATGACGCCACAGGGATGAGATGCTGGAGAACAGGTAAGGGGGAGGTGGGAGCAACGTTAAAGCTCTAGCACATGCAAAACCAGCTGGGAGATTTATGTGAATCGAGACATTTGTTGCAACATGCAAGTTTGCGCGTTATTGGTTATTAGATGAAACACATTTTGCTATAGTACTGTACAATGTTACATTACATACAATGCTATCTGCCCGTTTGTGACACAGAAAATGGGATTATTACATGGCTTCATAGACTTTGCTGCTGTGGAATTTAATACCAAAATGATTGATTTTGGGCCAGATTTATTTATTTTTAAACCATTTTAGCCTTGGTGCATGCAGGAGTCGCTGGGTAAATCTTAGCCTGTATGAGAAATAGTTTACGATTCATATAATGAACCATACCCCTTAGATAGGATATACTAAAGCATTAGAGCATAGGAGAATAAGTAACAATCCCCTAACTGGTGCTACAAAACATGACTGCAAGGTAAGACAATATGTCGAGCAAATCCGGGATCCATGTATCATTATACTAAAGCAGGCCCCTTAATGGAACCATTCCCCAGAAATGTGGCTTCTCAGCAGTAAATAGGTGAGGCAGAAGTCCTCTGAGGGCAACAAGCACATTGCAGATCGTAACAGCAAGGAGACGTCCCCATCAGAGACCAATGGGTCTGAGTCATTTTATCATTTTATTCTCCAATTTATTTAGGCTGTGCCCCTTGTGAGGATCACCATTCATCCCTTACATCAGCACTCTTCCCTGTCTGAGGATTGGGATTATTGCAGATTGCTACAGGTGTTGCCTGAAGGTTTAGGGGAACTGGATAGCCGAGTGTTATGCAGAGGATGAGAGAGTTATACGAAGTTATGGCAGTGGGGATGAAACCTAATTTCAGATAACCCAGGCAGGTGTACCCATATAAAGCTTAACGCATAAGGATGAGAGATATGAAAACCTGAAGTGACTGATGCTGCCTCTGGAGCCATTTTTCATATTAAATAGATAGTCTCAGATAATATTCTTCTGCAGTATGGGAGAGAGCCCAATAGTGAGTAGGTGAGAATGGGGGAGGGAGAGATGGAGTGGGGTTGTAAGAAAGGGTATGAGGTCAGTTGAAGTGCATCAGGGTTTTGACCCTGATTTTCCTGCCCCAGAACACCTCACACTTCTGACTTAAACAAGGATGTTACATTTCCTCCAATCATTTGCACAAAATGCCTCTAATGTACATGAATGTTCCCCAGAAATCCTGGGGTGTGCCCGGGTCCAGCCTGACAATATCTTCCAAGCCTAGGAGGGATTTGAAATGATTTATTAGTCTTGCAGGGATTTGGCCCAACTGATCACAGAGATCACAGTATAAAGAGGTGTCAGCTCGTACAAATGCAGTATCCAGGCAGTCATCTAACAGAGAAGGATGTGAAGGGATGTGGGGCTCGCTAAGCCCATTCTGCACACAAATCCCAAAGCACGTATTTGGTCACTTAGGGTGCCGGGTCTGTGTGTGACAGGCACCTAGTATATTCCTAAAGTGAGGTTCTGCTCCTGGGGTCGGGTATGTGCTCGGCACTCTTATACATTCTTTACATGCCGCTGGGAGAGAAGGACAGTAATGCAAATCAGAACTCTGCAGGGCCCCCTCTGCACAGAAAAGTGTAATAACAACAAATAATATGTGCTGCACTCTGTAATGTTAAGTACACTGTACTGTCAGTCAACAAATACTTGAATGAGTATGAGTTAGATATGGAGTAAAATAAATATACAGCTGGAAGACAGGCGAAGATACCAATATGCAACACAAAGAGTAACAATGGACTGTCCCTTTCTTCTCACCATAGTTACTACCCTTGTGTGATGGATTGAGGACTGCCTTCTACTTTATTTGTGTTATCACCAAGCTGCAAGTTGACATTTTATGCTCCAAAAAGGAAAACATAGAAATAAAATTATTTTACTGTGCTGCATCTTTATGGGTTTGATTCTGGTTTGTACCTTTGTGTGTGTGTATCTAGGTATATGTAGATGTATATGTAAATGTAGATGTGTGTGTGTGTGTGTGTGTGTGTGTGTGTGTGTGTGTGTGTGTGTGTGTGTGTGTGTGTGTGTGTGTGTGTGTGTGTGTGTGTGTGTGTGTGTGTGTGTGTGTGTGTGTGTGTGTGTGTGTGTGTGTGTGTGTGTATACACACACACACATTTGTTTATCTATGTATGTGCAGTTGCCAACAAAAATTATCCAGCAATCTGAAACCCCCGTTGTGTCACTTTTTTCCTTATTTAAATGGATCTTTACATTTCAGCATCTTCCCTATAGCATAACAGCTGCTGTATACCTCTGTATACCAGTGTCCTGGGAGTCCGCCGAACCCTGAGTGTTTCTGAGACATGCTTTATGCTTCATTTGTACCGAATGTCAACAGATTGTCTCTACATCTAAAGAGACATTTCTGCCACATGCGCAGAGGAAAAGGTGCAGTTAGTGAGGTTCTTCCATGACAGAGAGACTTGGGATGCTTAGCCATTATCCTGAAGACAGGGTTACCGGGGGACGACGACTACACAGGGATTTAATCAAATATAGCTAAAGTACTGTATACTGGGCACTTCTAAGGGCTCTAAATTCTGACCGATGGGAGACACTGAAGACACGTTAAGCATATAAACATGTGATCTGGTGCACACGTGTGACCATGACTCTATTGTTCTGGCCTCGGGTACCAACATTGCATTGTAAGGCAGCAACTTGTGCATGGAAATGTTAAGGGTTCTGTGCTACATAACATGAACCCCTTGAGTGCATGCGGGGCCCACGGCACCAGAGTGCCACCGCACCTCTGGCACAAGGAGATCACTTGCCCGATTCTCGGAGCGATCATGTGTCCACAACGTGTCCGCGACGTGTCCGCGACGTGTCCGCGACGTGTCCGCGACGTGACTGATGAGGCGAATGGAAGAGTTCGAGTTATCCTCTTCTGTTCCTCCTCCAGCTGTACAGGACCGGCCAACTCCAGTCCTCAAGGGCCACCAACAGGCCAGGCACTGCTTCAGCACAGGTGGCCCTTGAGGACTGGAGTTGCCGCCCCTGCCCTGGAGTGTCAGACCCCATGATGGGGTGGTTATGTCACAGGGCACCCTAAGAGTTACATAATTGTCACATTATGGTACATAAATGTATTTGTTTGATACACTGGCCCCTGTACGCACTGAGTGGCTGGTCCGGTAGCAGTTGGTTCTGGGCACGGTACCGAGTAACACGTTTGAGCAGTAACAGCAAATATGCTTTAGTAAAAGACCCTTCAATATTGGAGGCAATCAATAAAGGTGGGTGACTTTTCCTTGGGTTTTTAATTTGGGAAATGGACAGTTCCTGCCGGTAGCACGCGCAACCAGCGGCACACACAATCAGCAGCACGCGCAACCAGCGGCACACACAATCAGCAGCACGCGCAACCAGCGGCACACACAATCAGCAGCACGCGCAACCAGCGGCACACACAATCAGCAGCACGCGCAACCAGCGGCACACACAATCAGCAGCACGCGCAACCAGCGGCACACACAATCAATCAGCAGCATGTGCAACCAGCGGCACGCGCAATCAATCAGCGGACACAATCAGCGGCACGCACACAATCAGCAGCACGCAAACTCAGCAGCACGCACAATCAGCGGCACGCACACAATCAGCGGCACGCACACAATCAGCGGCACGCACACAATCAGCGGCACGTACACAATCAGCGGCACGCACACAATCAGCGGCACGCACACAATCAGTGGCACGCACACAATCAGCGGCACGCACACAATCAGCGGCACGCACACAATCAGCGGCACGCACAATCAGCGGCACGCACAATCAGCGGTATGCACAATCAGCAGCACACAGATGTGACTTCATAGCTACTCCATGAAGTGCCTTTATCAGCAGTACACCAATACTCATTATCACTATACAGTATGCAGCAGCATGTTCATATTTTGAGGTAGTGGAACACTCATACCTGAATATTCATGGTGCTGAAAGGGTCAATGTGAAGAGCAGGGAAATATTTTCAGCATACTAATGTGAATAAAAGAAAGAGAGACTGAAATATACACAGAGAAGGAGGAAGAGTTACTAAGACACAGCCGCTGTTAATCAGATGAACCTAGAATGTTACTGTGGGATACAATGTTACTGTGGGATACAATGTTACTGTGGGATACAATGTTACTGTGGGATACAATGTTACTGTGGGATACAATGTTACTGTGTGATACAATGTTACTGTGTGATACAATGTTACTGTGGGATACAATGTTACTGTGGGATACAATGTTATTGTGGGATACAATGTTACTGTGGCATACAATGTTATTGTGGGATACAATGTTACTGTGTGATACAATGTTACTGTGTGATACAATGTTACTGTGGGATACAATGTTACTGTGGGATACAATGTTATTGTGGGATACAATGTTACTGTGGGATACAATGTTACTGTGGGATACAATGTTACTGTGGGATACAATGTTACTGTGTGATACAATGTTACTGTGTGATACAATGTTACTGTGGGATACAATGTTACTGTGGGATACAATGTTATTGTGGGATACAATGTTACTGTGGGATACAATGTTACTGTGGGATACAATGTTACTGTGGGATACAATGTTACTGTGTGATACAATGTTACTGTGGGATACAATGTTATTGTGGGATACAATGTTACTGTGGCATACAATGTTATTGTGGGATACAATGTTACTGTGTGATACAATGTTACTGTGGGATACAATCTTACTGTGTGATATAATGTTACCGTGGGATACAATGTTACGGTGTGATACAATGTTACGGTGTGATACAATGTTACTGTGGGATACAATGTTACTGTGTGATACAATGTTGCTGTGTGATACAATGTTACGGTGGGATACAATGTTACGGTGGGATACAATGTTACTGTGTGATATAATGTTACCGTGTGATACAATGTTACTGTGGGATACAACGTTACTGTGTGATACAATGTTACCGTGTGATACAATGTTACTGTGTGATATAATGTTACCGTGTGATACAACGTTACTGTGGGATACAACGTTACCGTGGGATATAATGTTACCGTGTGATACAATGTTACTGTGGGATACAATGTTACTGTGGGATACAATGTTACTGTGGGATACAATGTTATTGTGGGATACAATGTTATTGTGGGATACAATGTTACTGTGGCATACAATGTTATTGTGGGATACAATGTTACTGTGTGATACAATGTTACTGTGGGATACAATCTTACTGTGTGATATAATGTTACCGTGGGATACAATGTTACGGTGTGATACAATGTTACGGTGTGATACAATGTTACTGTGGGATACAATGTTACTGTGTGATACAATGTTGCTGTGTGATACAATGTTACGGTGGGATTCAATGTTACGGTGGGATACAATGTTACTGTGTGATATAATGTTACCGTGTGATACAATGTTACTGTGGGATACAACGTTACTGTGTGATACAACGTTACCGTGGGATATAATGTTACCGTGTGATACAATGTTACTGTGGGATACAATGTTACGGTGTGATACAATGTTACTGTGTGATACAATGTTACTGTGGGATACAATGTTACTGTGGGATACAATGTTACTGTGGGATACAATGTTACGGTGTGATACAATGTTACTGTGTGATACAATGTTACGGTGGGATACAATGTTACGGTGTGATACAATGTTACTGTGTGATACAATGTTACTGTGGGATACAATGTTACGGTGGGATACAATGTTACGGTGTGATACAATGTTACGGTGTGATACAATGTTACTGTGGGATACAATGTTAAGGTGGGATACAATGTTACGGTGTGATACAATGTTACTGTGGGATACAATGTTACTGTGGGATACAATGTTACTGTGAGATACAATGTTATTGTGGGATACAATGTTATTGTGGGATACAATCTTACTGTGGGATACAACGTTACTGTGTGATATAATGTTACCGTGTGATACAATGTTACTGTGGGATACAATGTTACGGTGTGATACAATGTTACTGTGGGATACAATGTTACTGTGTGATACAATATTACTGTGTGATACAATGTTACTGTGGGATACAATGTTACGGTGTGATACAATGTTACTGTGGGATACAATGTTACGGTGGGATACAATGTTACGGTGTGATACAATGTTACGGTGTGATACAATGTTACTGTGGGATACAATGTTACGGTGGGATACAATGTTACGGTGGGATACAATGTTACGGTGTGATACAATGTTACGGTGTGATACAATGTTACTGTGGGATACAATGTTACGGTGGGATACAATGTTACTGTGGGATACAATGTTACGGTGTGATACAATGTTACTGTGGGATACAATGTTACTGTGGGATACAATGTTACGGTGTGATACAATGTTACTGTGTGATACAATGTTACGGTGGGATACAATGTTACTGTGTGATACAATATTACTGTGTGATACAATGTTACTGTGGGATACAATGTTACGGTGGGATACAATGTTACGGTGTGATACAATGTTACGGTGTGATACAATGTTACTGTGGGATACAATGTTACGGTGGGATACAATGTTACTGTGGGATACTATGTTACGGTGTGATACAATGTTACTGTGGGATACAATGTTACTCTGTGATAGAATGTTACTGTGGGATACAATGTTACGGTGTGATACAATGTTACTGTGGGATACAATGTTACTGTGGGATAGAATGTAACTGTGGGATACAATGTTACTGTGGGATACAATGTTACTGTGTGATACAATGTTACTGTGGGATACAATGTTACTGTGTGATACAATGTTATTGTGGGATACAATGTTACTGTGTGATACAATGTTACTGTGGGATACAATGTTACCGTGTGATACAATGTTACTGTGGGATACAATGTTACCGTGTGATACAATGTTACTGTGGGATACAACGTTACTGTGGGATACAATGTTACCGTGTGATACAATGTTATTGTGGGATACAATGTTATTGTGGGATAGAATGTTACTCTGTGATAGAATGTTACTGTGGGATAGAATGTTACTGTGTGATACAATGTTACTGTGTGATACAATGTTACTGTGGGATAGAATGTTACGGTGGGATACAACGTTACTGTGTGATACAATGTTACCGTGTGATACAATGTTATTGTGGGATAGAATGTTACTCTGTGATAGAATGTTACTGTGGGATACAACGTTACTGTGTGATACAATGTTACTGTGTGATACAATGTTACTGTGGGATAGAATGTTACGGTGGGATACAATGTTACTGTGGGATACAATGTTACTGTGAGATACAATGTTACTGTGAGATACAATGTTACTGTGGGATACAATGTTACTGTGGGATACAATGTTACTGTGTGATACAATGTTATTTTGGGATACAATGTTACTGTGGGATACAATGTTATTTTGGGATACAATGTTACTTTGTGATACAATGTTACTGTGGGATACAATGTTATTTTGGGATACAATGTTACTGTGTGATACAATGTTATTGTGGGATAGAATGTTACGGTGGGATAGAATGTTACTCTGTGATAGAATGTTACTGTGGGATACAATGTTACTCTGTGATAGAATGTTACTCTGTGATAGAATGTTACTCTGTGATAGAATGTTACTCTGTGATAGATTGTTACTCTGTGATAGAATGTTACTGTGGGATACAATGTTACTGTGGGATAGAATGTTACTGTGGGATACAATGTTACTGTGGGATAGAATGTTACTGTGGGATACAATGTTACTGTGGGATACAATGTTACTCTGTGATAGAATGTTACTCTGTGATAGAATGTTACTCTGTGATAGAATGTTACTCTGTGATAGATTGTTACTCTGTGATAGATTGTTACTCTGTGATAGAATGTTACTCTGTGATAGAATGTTACTGTGGGATACAATGTTACCGTGTTATACAATTTTTTTGTGGGATACAATGTTACTGTGTGATACAATGTTACTGTGGGATAGAATGTTACTCTGTGATAGAATGTTACTCTGTGATAGAATGTTACTCTGTGATAGAATGTTACTCTGTGATAGAATGTTACTCTGTGATAGAATGTTACTCTGTGATCAAATGTTACTATGTGGGATACAATGTTATTGTGGGATACAATGTTACTGTGGGATACAATGTTACTGTGGGATACAATGTTACTGTGGGATACAATGTTACTGTGTGATACAATGTTACTGTGGGATACAATGTTACTGTGTGATACAATGTTACTGTGGGATACAATGTTACTGTGTGATACAATGTTACTGTGGGATACAATGTTACTGTGGGATACAATGTTACTGTGTGATACAATGTTACTGTGGGATACAATGTTATTTTGGGATACAATGTTACTGTGTGATACAATGTTACTGTGGGATACAATGTTATTTTGGGATACAATGTTACTGTGTGATACAATGTTATTGTGGGATAGAATGTTACGGTGGGATAGAATGTTACTCTGTGATAGAATGTTACTGTGGGATACAATGTTACTCTGTGATAGAATGTTACTCTGTGATAGAATGTTACTCTGTGATAGAATGTTACTCTGTGATAGATTGTTACTCTGTGATAGAATGTTACTGTGGGATACAATGTTACTGTGGGATAGAATGTTACTGTGGGATACAATGTTACTGTGGGATAGAATGTTACTGTGGGATACAATGTTACTGTGGGATACAATGTTACTCTGTGATAGAATGTTACTCTGTGATAGAATGTTACTCTGTGATAGAATGTTACTCTGTGATAGATTGTTACTCTGTGATAGAATGTTACTCTGTGATAGAATGTTACTGTGGGATACAATGTTACCGTGTTATACAATTTTTTTGTGGGATACAATGTTACTGTGTGATACAATGTTACTGTGGGATAGAATGTTACTCTGTGATAGAATGTTACTCTGTGATAGAATGTTACTCTGTGATAGAATGTTACTCTGTGATAGAATGTTACTCTGTGATCAAATGTTACTGTGTGATACAATGTTATTGTGGGATACAATGTTACTGTGGGATACAATGTTACTGTGGGATACAATGTTACTGTGTGATACAATGTTACTGTGGGATACAATGTTACTGTGTGATACAATGTTATTGTGGGATACAATGTTACTGTGTGATACAATGTTACTGTGGGATACAATGTTACTGTGGGATACAATGTTACTGTGGGATACAATGTTACTGTGGGATACAATGTTAGTGTGGGATACAATGTTACTGTGGGATACAACGTTACTGTGTGATACAATGTTATTGTGGGATAGAATGTTACTCTGTGATTGAATGTTACTCTGTGATAGAATGTTACTGTGGGATACACCGTTACTGTGTGATACAATGTTACCATGTGATTCAATGTTACGGTGGGATACAATGTTACTGTGGGATACAATGTTACTCTGTGATAGAATGTTACTCTGTGATAAAATGTTACTGTGGGATACAGCGTTACTGTGTGATACAATGTTACCGTGTGATACAATGTTACTGTGTGATACAATGTTACTGTGGGATTCAATGTTACTGTGGGATTCAATGTTATTGTGGGATACAATGTTACTGTGTGATACAATGTTACTGTGTGATACAATGTTACTGTGGGATACAATGTTACTGTGGGATACAATGTTACTGTGGGATACAATGTTACTGTGGGATACAATGTTACTGTGGGATACAATGTTATTGTGGGATACAATGTTACTGTGTGATACAATGTTACTGTGTGATACAGTGTTACTGTGGGATTCAATGTTATTGTGGGATAGAATGTTACTGTGGGATACAATGTTACTGTGGGATACAATGTTATTGTGGGATACAATGTTACTGTGTGATACAATGTTACGGTGGGATACAATGTTACTGTGGGATAGAATGTTACTCTGTGATAGAATGTTACTCTGTGATAGAATGTTACTCTGTGATACAATGTTACTGTGTGATACAATGTTACTGTGTGATACAATGTTACTGTGTGATACAATGTTACTGTGTGATACAATGTTACTGTGGGATAGAATGTTACTCTGTGATAGAATGTTACTCTGTGATAAAATGTTACTGTGCAGGGAAGGAATAATGTTTGAAAGCAAAAAAGTGAATTATTTTAAGCTTAAAATGATGATTTGCAAGTTGGCACAGAACAGTGAATGACAACGTTTTATTAACCTCTTACAGTATGTGTAAAAAACATGCTTGCACAAAGAGGCTATTTCCTGTCCCTTGAGATGCCGCTGCTAATTGTCTATTGTAAGTTTATTTCCTTTGTTTCTCTGCTATTCGCTGGCAGGGCGCTCCGGCGGGTACGCTGAGGGCTTGTTTCTTACAGATGTGCTGTGAAGAGGAGATCTCTTCTTCTTCCATTAATATGCATTGTGTTACTACAGGGAGCTCAGCTCCAGTCTTCAAGACCCCCCAACAGGTCAGGTTTTAACAATATCTCTGCTTCAGCACAAGCGACTCAATAAGTAGCTCTTTCGAAGAATGAGCCACCTGTGCTGAAGCAGGGGCTGATTGAGTCCCCTATGCTGAAGCAGGGATATCTTGAAAACCTGTCCTGTTTTGGGGGGGTCTTGAGGGCTGGAGATGAGAACCCCTGTGTTAAGGGAACTGCAATACACTACTTCAGCATGATGCAGGCAGTCTCATTCATATTGGCCAGTATGTTGGAGCTGAAAAGGTTAATTTATCTCGGGACTGCCACAGACACTAGAATAATGCCGTGTGCTGGCTATTTTACTTGCTCGTGGTCCTGATCTCACTGCCCTCCTTCTTCTTTCTTAGAATAAGCACCTTTCTACCAGGGAACAATTCCTCACAAGGTGGCCAAGGCTAAATCAAATGCTCCCACACTCATCATTTCTACCTCAATACAATCGTACAACACAATAGGAGTCATTGTGGCATTGCAGAGGTTTGGACACCTTGCGATGCTTATTTCCATAGTTTACAGGACTTCTCTTGGACACAGAACATCATTCTGATTACAAGATCTGCCTCCCAAGATTAAATATATCTTTACACTGGCGGCTTGTGACATGCAGTGTATATCTGCTCCAAATTTATGAAACACATGCGCTGTTTTTCTTCAAATACATTGTTTCTCTGGTTTATTTATCAAACATGATCTGTAGGAACATAACACAGATAAGGCAACGAAAAAGATATTAATCCTGCTAGCAACATGACTATGCATTGGAAAGCCGAGAAAAGCTGTGCAAGGTGCGAGGCCGGGCAAAGTCCTCGTGCGAGGACGTGCAAAGTCCTCGTGCAACGCCGTGCAAAGTCCTCGTGCGAGGCCATGCGAGATGCGAGGCCGTGCAAAGTCAGGTTACCAACTAAACCCCTGCTGAGGATACAGCTGAGTATCTCAGATTACTTCATACTACATTTCACATTCAGATACAAAGAGAGCATAGAAAATCAGAGCCTCTTACACTGAACAAGAATATTAGGGAATAAAAAATAATAATAATAATAACTTCACAGTTACCAAAATGAAAAAAGAAGAAAACATTTAAGGTTCTAAAAGAGACCAAACACAGGGAAAGACACAATACAGGATGGGACGGTACTGTAGCTATTAAATGCCGGACAGGTTGTGGATCATTAATTAAATGCCTGGGTAAGCAGGTCCTGAGCCTGTTTGTATAGATCCCCAGAGAGGGGCCTCTCGGGCTGTACGAGGCAGATTGTTCCAGAGAGTGGGAGCAGCGCGGCTAAAAGCTCGGGCGCTAGAGGAAGTCACAGGGATTCTGGGAACGGTGAGGAGTCCTTCACCTGCAGATGGAAGTGAGTGAATGGGAGTGTGGAACTGGGGAACTACAAGCTCTCTCAGATAGCTGGGGCCCTGGGCATGTGGTGCTTTGAATGTCAATGGCGGCGCGTGCACAGCGCTAACCACGATCTGCTGTCTCCAGCAGAGAGGGAGCTTGCAACGGGAGGGGGCGTGGTCGGGGATTTGCGGGGGCGTGGCCATCACGTCACGCGGCTGGTTCACCCTTATTGGGTGAACCGCCGGTGGGGGCGTGGCCACGCCTCCGTAGCAAGGTTTAAACTCAATTTCATTGAATTGTAAAAAACCTTGCAGTAGGGCGCAACTGCACCTTCAGCGGGAAGGTGCGTACTGGGCCCAGCCCCGTTGAGGGACGGTACTTACACGCACAGCGCACGCCGAGCCGTGCGCTGTGGCAGTTACTGGGACCGCAGCCTTAGGGTTCAACTTCAACTAACTGGCAGTAATCCACTCTAAGAATTCAGATACACATCTATTAAAGACTGTTAATGGGTCCTTAGTACCTGGTAATTGTAATTGTGAAACACTTTGAGTCCCATTTGAAGAAAAGAGCTATATGAAATAAAGTTATTATTATCGTGATTCTTACTGAGGATATACCTGTCCTGTTGATAAAGGAAGAAATGTAAAGTGTACTGCTGCTTTATAGAATAAAATCAATAACAGAGGCTAAATAGTTAAGCAAAGCAATACAATCATTTGAAACATGTGTCAATATATCAAGCTACTTTTCTTAGACATGGATTCACTTATGGCAGCGTATATATGGTTTTCCCAGATAGGGGACACGTCTCTGTTTGAATAGTAAGAACTCAGCAATCTGAAATCGGATATCTGTAAAATAACAACAAACACATAATTCAGAAAGAAATGAAGGTTGATGAAATATTTTCCGTTGGCTATTTTTGGCTTATCTCTATTCTCACTGTTATGTGCAAGGTTAGCTTGGAAATTGGAAGGATGAGAATCTCGCCCAACAAATTATCTTGTCAACTATATGTTAGTTACAGTAATGTTATTTCCTACATTTTTACCACAATCTCAGAGAAAGAGACATCAAATTTACCATGGGCGATGTAGATAACTTATATACACATATATACCTGGTTCTTCTTCTGTATATATTTTTTATATAGAAAATCCCTTGGCAAAAATATCAAATGCTTAGACAATATTTCCGATACACGATATTTGGATGTAACGTTACCATGTCGCCTGCTGCACAGCGCACCTTGTTTTAGAGACGTAAAACTCAGACAGTGGCATCTGTCACTCAGCCAAGTGTTCCGCTTCTGCGCTTGTTGAACATGTTAAAATGTTACCTAGTTGAAATAAAATGGCTGTCAAGAGGCGTACAATCCAAGTAATTGTGCAAATTTCACGAAGATAATTGTGTACCAAACACTGGCGCAAGTATGTAATAAAAATATAGCCCTGAGCTTATGTAGAAGGCAATGGCGTGAAATCACCGCGCCCACAAGCTCAATTTATACATCTTATGTGATTGGTTGAATTTGCAACTCGAGCCAAAGAGAAATAATTCCCAAATTAAATCATAAAGCAAAGCTCACATATGTACTCATTTCTTTTATACACCCGTGAGTTCTTGTATTTATATATACAGGGTTCCAATTCCAAAGCAGTTTGCAGTTATTCTTAGGACACATTCATGCAGTCACAGCGAGTATGAATTTCAAGCTGACAACACCCTAACGAGACCTCGCCCCTATCGAGCAAGGCCCCTCTGGATTGAATTTAAATGGAATTAGCGGTCCTAGAGCTCTTAAAGGGGCAATCCCTCCAAGGACCAAAGGGAACTAATTCCAGTGACATGTTTAATGCGTCTCATCTGTGCAATTAATACTTTTTTTTTTTTACCCACATCTGACACAAAGTATTTCTAAGGTTAGACTCGGGAGGGGTTTGATGTCACTGTGTGATGTCACTGTGTGATCAGCATGTGCAGCTAGGGTCTCCCCTCCCCCGATTCCCATAATCTTTATTGGCTCTGATAAGGGCAGGGTGAAATAAGGGAAAGAAAACACTTTGTTGCCAAACACTTCCCCATTCAGAGGACTTTAAGAGGTACAACTGTCCGACTATCTGGGATTGCCCCTTTAAGGTTACATATTTAATTAGAGTAGATTCTTTGTGTTTCACAGAAGACGTGTACAGTATACTGCGGAGCTCATCAACTGTCTCAGCAAGTAATACAGGGGGTGGGGTTAAGTGGCCCAACGACAGCATTCCCTGCGGCTGCGAGTAACACCGCCATATCTAAATAATAATAATACAGGAACGCCACCGTTTAATCATGCACTGTATGTATGTCTTATTTATATAGCGCCATTAATATACGTAGCGCTTCACAGCGTTAATACACATAACATAATAATATAGCATAATGGGAATACGCGCTTCAGACATAAAAGTAACATTAAGTAAAGGATTCCCTGCCCCGAAGAGCTTACAATCTAAATAGAAAGAACGTACAGAGACTGTAGGAGTGTGTTCTGCAAGGGGCCACGGTCGATGTATGAGGTGTATAGTATCAGCCACGGAGCTACTCGCTTTGTAAGACCCGGGCCATGGTGCCTTTGCCCGTGCGGAGGCATGTGGAGGCTGAGGGAAAGTGGGTGCTTTTCCTGGCCATGGTCGAGGTGCCATGCCAGGCCGTGGGGGGCGTGCCTAGAGGTGTCACGGAACTGGTTCGCCCTCATTGGGCGCACCCGTTCACGTGACCGGCCTGCTGTGCCAAGAAATCAGTTTGAACTGATATCTCGTGCAACGCGTGCCCGCACACAGCATTTATGCGAACACTGCCTTAAGGCAGTCTGATCGCTCAGCGTCCGCACGGTCTGCGGCACCATGGCCCCAGCCTTAAAGAGGTGTGTTTTAAGATGGGTCTTAAAGGTGGATAGAGAGGTGCTAGTCGGGTACTGAGGGGAAGGGCATTCCAGAGGTGCGGGGCAGTCAGTGAGAAAGGTTTAAGACGGGAGAGGGCTTTAGATACAAAGGGGGTAGAGAGAAGACATCCTTGAGCAGAACGCAATAGTTAGGACGGTGTATAGCGAGAAATTAGGGCTGAGATGTAAGGAGGGGCAGAGGGGTGTAAAGCTTTAAAAGTGAGGAGGAGAATTGTGTGTGTAGTACGGGATTTGATCGGAAGCCAGGAGAGGTATTTCAGCAGGGGAGACGCTGAGACAGATTTCTGAGAAAGTAACGTAATGAGACGGGAGAGAATGAGGGCCTGCGTTAGAGTTTTAGCAGTAAAGCAACAGAGGAAAGGATGTATGTTAGCAATGTTTCAGAGGGGGGGGGGGGGGGAAGGTTTTAGCTACATTGTTAATGTGAGGGAGGAGTCAAGTGTGACCCCTAGGCAGCGTGCTTGTGATACTGGGTGTAGGATAGTGCTGCCAACAGTAATGTAGAAGGGGCAGTAGTGCCAGGCTTGGGAGGAAGTATGAGGAGCTCCGTCTTGGACATGTTAAGTTTGAGTAAGTCTAGGACCATCCAGGATGATATACAGTAGCAGAGAGACATTCAGAGACTTTGGTCTGCACAGCTGGTGTAAATCATGATTTTGTTGCCATCAATGCAAACTGTGCTTGTGGAGGCTCAGGCCCGATGTTAGTATCACAGCTGGGACACTTCTCTGGTGCATGCAGGATACTTGGCAAACAGATGTTTCTTGTTCAGCAGATGCATTGCATCCTATAACAATGGCAGCAAATCAAGGAAAATGGATCTTGTTAAGACTATGATTATCCTTCTAAAGTCTCCATGTTTTGAAGTCGGGTGATTATTGTGGAGAAAACCTTCTGTTCAGACAGGGTTACTATACACGGAACCATATGGTCCTGTAGACAGCATTCTGTGTACTGGTAAACTAGTCCTATAGGCTTTCAGGCATCTGTGACCAATGCCCCGTGCAGGGTTTCTTTGCATTGAACTTTGGAACTTAAAAGGAGGAAACTAGTGTGAAACTGCACTCAAAATACTCAGTTACAACGGTCAGAATCCTGACTTGCCGATCCCTCGGCCCTTGGGGTTGGGGTGCGCCATGAATCCCCCCCATAACCACCCATTTATTAATGAAACACACACGGTTGGGAGAAACAGGTCTCAGTTTTATTAACCTTAACACAATAACCAAACTTGGTGTACCCTGCTAAGTTGCTCCATAACCGTCCATAAGCCAGAGGGATACCCCCGGTTTGTAACCATTTGCCAAGTGGCCGCCCAAACCACTTGGCCACGGACAACACCACCAAGTGAAGGACACTGCCATACCGACTTCCCAAGCCAAGTATCACCCCGCCTTCCCCAAATAATTAATGGAGGTACCATGGACCGCCCCCCAAGGAGCCAACTTTACATCGGGGTCTCTTCCCCCTTTAACACCGTCCCACAAAACTGCAACAAGAAATATCAACGTTAGCACAACTAATACAAAGTACAATAATAAAATGATGCAAATCCTCCTTCCAGAATGATATAATCGGGGCCCCCTCATTACTCCTCCCCTTTACCCCAACTTCCCCGCCCCCCCCCCCCCCACACACATGTCAGGCGGTCCTGTTGCCCTTTGCCCCGGGGATCAGGGCCCTGCTTTATATTATTAAATAACGCCCTGCTTCCAATAACTGTGCATGGTTGGAGTCACACTCAAAACCAATGCCTCTTTACAGTTGTATATATGGATGGATTTCAACCCAGCAGTAACCTGAAATTGTTTTGCATATATAACAATAAAACAAAATAAAAAAGGGTAGGAAAGTACATGTATTAGTTCTGAACACAGGCAACTTGGTTCTACTTCCAGTCAGCAATTATCTAAGACCTTATCTCATTTATATGGTAATAACTTGTCTGTCTCATGTCAACTCAACAAGAACAGATAGCAAGCTAAGCAGAGCTGGCTGTTCTGACAGCTCCCTGAGTGTTCTAGCTGCTAAAACGCCAGCGCATGTGGGCGGAGGAACTCAGCAAAGCAGGCGCTGCACTGAGAGCCCAAATTAGACGTGCCAATGAGCGAGCCCAGGATCACCGCGAGCTGCATAATAACACCGGATCCATTCTAACAAGGGATTTGGCTTAACTATTTGTACAGTCGTTTGTGTGAATCTTACACAAGGAATTCTTGACATAAAGAATAAGAAATACATTATATTTATACACACGGCACAATATATACTGTAGCTTCATTATGTAAATGATCACCTGGACAATATTTTGACCGTGCGTTAAGTGTTAAACGTGGCACTGGGTGTGTCACCCGGCAGAAACAGGTAACAGGGACGTGGGTCGCTAAGGAATGACCCCCTGTGAGAGAAAACATGAAACCTAACACTAAGCAGTTTCGCTCTCTCAAAGGAGCACTTGAAGAAGAGACCTGTATGGCTTTAAAAGTGCTGCACACTATCATTTTATGTCCCATGTCAGTCCACCAAAAAGAGGTTTTACAACCGGCAAAAAAAACCCTGTCCACATCTCCAGGACCGCCACGGCTACTGGAAGTTTGGCAAGCTCAGAAGATAATGGGCACAATACCACACTCGGGAGCAGGGGCGGCCAACTCCAGCCCTCCAGGGCCACCAACAGGTCAGGTTTTCAGGATATTCCTGCTTCAGCACAGGTGGCTCAGTCTTTAACTGCAACCATCACCTGTGCTGAAGCAGGGATATCCTGAAAACCTGACCTGTTGGTGGTTCTCGAGGGCTGAAGTTGGCCGCCCCTGGGTTAAAAGGTTATGGATCAGAGTTTCTATACTGCAAACAGCGCTGGGTGTAATAAACAAAACCCCATTGGATATCTTTCTTGAATAAAGCAGCTTTGTGCCCTGAGTACGGATATTGCATCAAGAAGACTTCACTAAGTATCTAGTGCTACATCCGCTGATAATGTGGGTGTCAGGTAACCGCTCCCCTAAATATTACCCCTCTGCAAATCGCTTGCTAGAGTACTTAATGCCCAAATCCTTATCCTCTATGCAAACTCCTTCCACATATTAAACATTAGACGAGGAATATACAAAATGACTCTTTCATTTAGGTTTTAAATCAATAAGGGTCACTTGATAAAAGTTATTTCCCACTTTTGTACCATACAACGTCCCCTCGTTAAAATAATGATGGATTTTCTTTTCCGTCTTTCACGGAGGGGATAGAATCGTCTCTGTCCCCCGGTCCCAGAACCATCTTTTCTGCAGTGTTGCTTTATCGTCTACTATTGAAGCAAAGTAACAATACCCACTTAGGCATATTACTACATCTAAGAGAAAAAAGAATTAGAATAATAGGCAACTTACATAGTTGTTCCCCCAACTAACTCTCTGAAAGGTAATGTGACAATTATACCGGGATTTACAAGCGGACTCTCCAGTAATTCTTTCTGTTCAGCAAAATAAAACAATATACAGTTCTACATACATAACATACATGCATACATTACATACACGCATACATTCATTACATAAACACATTACATACACGCATATATTCATTACATACACACACAAATACAGTCATTACATAAACACATTACATACAGTTAGGTCCGGAAATAATTGGACACTGATACAAGTTTTGTTATTTCGGATGTGTACCAAAATAAATTCAATTTACAGTTAAATAATGAATATGGGCTTTAATTTGTGGGTATTCACATCCAAATTGGAAGAAGGGTTTAGGAATTACATTTCTTTAATATGTAGCCCCCTCTTTTTCAAGGGACCAAAAGTAATTGGACAATTGACTCAAACGCTGTTTCATGGTCAGGTGTGGACTATTCCTTCGTTATTTCATCATCAATTAAGCAGGTAAAAGGTCTGGAGTTGATTCCAGGTGTGGCATTCGAATTTGGAAGCTGTTGCTGTGAACCTACAACATGCGGTCAAAGGAGCTCTCAATGCAAGTGAAACAGGGCATCCTTAGGCTGCAAAAAAAAAAAAAGAAAATCCATCAGAGAGATAGCAGGAACATTAGGAGCGGCCAAATCAACAGTTTGGTACATTCTGAGAAAAAAAGAACGCACTGGTGAGCCCTGCAACACAAAAAGGCCTGGACGTCCACGGAAGACAACAGTGGTGGATGATCATAGGATCCTTTCCATGGTAAAGAAAAACCCCTTCACAACATCCAGCCAAGTGAAGAACACTCTCCAGGAGGTAGGCATATCATTATCCAAGTCTACCATATAGAGAAGACTTCACAAGATCAAATACAGAGGGTTCACCAAAAGGTGCAAACCATTCAAAAGCCTCAAGAATAGAAAGGCCATATTAGACATTGTCAAACAATATCTAAACAAGCCAGCCCAGTTCTGGAGCAGCATTCTTTGGACAGATTAAACTATGATCAACCTGTACCAGAATGATGGGAAGAAAAAAGTATGGAGAAGGCTTGGAATGGCTCATGATCCAAAGCATACCACATCATCTGTAAAACACGGTGGAGGCAGTGTGATGGCATGGGCATGCATGGCTTTCAATGTCACTGGGTCACTAGTGTTTATTGATGATGTGACAGAAGACAGGAGCAGCCGGATGAATTCTGAAGTGTATAGGGATATATTGTCTGCTCAGATTCAGCCAAATTCAGCGAAGTTGATTGGATGGCGCTTCACTTTACAGATGGACAATGACCCAAAACATACTGCGAAAGCAACCCAGGAGTTTTTTAAGGCAAAGAAGTGGAATATTCTGCATTGGCCGAGTCAATCACCTGATCTCAACCTGATCGAGCATGCATTTCACTTGCTGAAGACAAAACTTAAGGCAGAAAGACCCATGAACAAACAACAGCTGCAGTAAAGGCCTGGCAAAGCATCACAAAGGAGGAAACCCAGCGTTTGGTGATGTCCATGCGTTCCAGACTTCAAGCACTCATTGCCTGCAAAGGATTCTCGACAAAGTTTTAAAAATGAACATTTTATTTATGATTTTGTTATTTTGTCCAATTACATTTGAGCCCCTGAAATAAGGGGATTGTGCATGAAAATGGTTGCAATTCCTAAACGTTCCATACAATTTTTTTGTTCAACCCCTTGAATTAAAGCTGAAAGTCTGCACTTCTATTGCATCTCGGTTGTTTCATTTCAAATCCATTGTGGTGGCGTACAGAGCCAAAATTATGAAAATTGTGTCAATGTCCAATTATTTCCGGACCTAACTGTACATTCATTACACACATTACAATGGTATTATTTTCAAAGTGATACAATGGTATTATTTTCTGGGTTCAGAAGAGAACTGACAAACAAGACTGTTTCCTGTCACATGCTCTATGTCACTATCTTTTAGGACTGCTGTTCCATTAGACCTTGCTATCTTGTAATGCCATTCAGGGCGTGGTGTGCACAGGAAGACGAGATAGCGCAGTCTCTGCAAATTACTGCTAGAAACAACGTGTAACCAGAAGATGCAGAGCAAACACAAGGGGTGCAATCAAGTCCCAGCAATAAGTATGTTTTCATTAAAACAACGATATAAGTGGCAACTAGGGGCCTATTTATCAAAGTCTATCAGCTGAAAAACTGGAGCTAAAAAATAGCACCAGATTTATATATTAAAACAAATTCCCGCTGCTTTCAGCGAGATTAATTTTCATTGATAAATGGTGTGATTTTTTGCCCCTGTTTTAAAGGATTTGCAGAGCAGCGCCCTGTGCATAGCGGTGTATTCAGATTTACCATGTCCGGAGACATGGCTGAAAAGGCGAAAAACTGCGGCTCTGGAAACTGTTTGCCGCGGTCACGTTGTGGCTGTCCATGCTTCCGGACACCCACAGCCCCCCGGTGAGAAAGACAATACATCATGCTATCTGTACATTGCCACATTGTATATGTGTCAAGTTAACTCTGTACAATTGCTGTTTGTTGCCATTACCAGTGGCACGTGGCCACGTAATATGAGGATTGTTTATATGGTTGAACACAATGGCCGTCTGCTCATATATGTACCTTTCTTTTATATAATTGTGTAACACATTACACAACGTCCGTCATAGAAATTCTGCGCAGACATTATAATAAAGATAATGCTGATTTGCTTCAGAAATGACCAGTGCAAACTCTAGAAGACTGGCACATCGGGCATACGTTAAATGTGTCGCTAAAAGTCATTGGTCATAAAACGGACGCAAGAAGAGAAGAAAATCCAGCGTCTTTCTGCACCAATGTAAGAATCTGATTTGTGCGTTACCTTTGTGTTCAGAAAATAAGTAATGACACGACGTAGTGGGGTTAGAGGTCAGAGATAAGATGTTGTCGGTGGTGCACGTGTGCGAATGCTATGTCATATAATATATATATAATATATATATATATATATATATACACACATACGTAACATATATATATATATATAATGTACAAATATACGGCACAAATTGGACGTCAACTTTTTCTTGCTGCAAAAGAGAAATGCAAGGAGATGCAAACAGTGCTTATTAGATTCACATGTAAGAACATCACGCAACCCACCCAAAGAATAAGAAAACATGCGGCTAATGTAAGAACAGGATTAATGACAATAACATAGGCCAATAATTATTTTAGGTGAGAAATTTATTTTTTGTAATAATATATTGTTCCATTCATTTAAAAAAAAAAAAATCTTTATACATAGCCCTCAATACATTTAGTATAATAATGTCCTTTTTGGATTGGCACAGCGCATCTTTGCATTTCAAGTAGCATTCACTAGCCAATGTACCAAAACATCTGTACACTTTCCAAGTTGGTTCAAAAGTATCACAACTTGTGACAAATCCATTCTCCCTTTCACCAACACAACTACTGCCATTCTAACCACTGGATAGTCCATCTATAGATCTCACGCTCAGGCAGCAGGCTTCTAGTGACTGACCGTTCCTAACCTGGCCGGAGCGTGTCCACTATTGAGCACTATTGATGTGTTTCTAGTAAAAAGAAATAGCTGAATGTTCTTTCAGCTGAGGGAGTGAGTTTTATTGAATGCTACGACAGACCCTTAATCTTGCCACTGCAAATGAGAACAGGTCCTCTGGGACGTTCTGTTATTATATTTCCAGATCATTATTCTATTCTAAAAAAGTGTTTTTAAATCACTTTTCATTTGCAAACGATTATTACGTTGAGTCCAAATATTACAAATAGTCATGAACATAAATATACATATATACTCTATTATTCTAAGGTAGGAACTGCCAACTCCAGTCCCCCAGAGCTACCAACAGATCAGGTTTCAGGATATCCCTGCTTCAGCACAGGTGGCTCAATCAGTGGCTCAGTTGAAGAGCCATCTGTACTGAGGCAGGGATAGCCTGAAAACCTGACCTGTTGGTAGCTCTTGAGGACTGGAGTTAGCTGTCCCTGTTCTAGGGCAATACCTAGAGAAGCCAGAGGCAATTCTGTCATGAATCCATTCTCTGAATCTATGTTCTCAGAACTTCATCCCCTGGTAGTTTCCAGCACCTATACAGGGGACGCAGCGATAACCTGCAGGGAGGCTGGGATGTAGTGATAACCTGCAGGGAGGCTGGTATGTAGTGATAACCTGCAGGGAGGCTGGGATGCAGTGATAACCTGCAGGGAGGCTGGGACGCAGCGATAACCTGCAGGGAGGCTGGGATGCAGTGATAACCTGCAGGGAGGCTGGGATGCAGCGATAACCTGCAGGGAGGCTGGGATGCAGCGATAACCTGCAGGGAGACTGGGATACAGTGATAACCTGCTAGGATGCAGTGATAACCTGCAGGAAGGCTGGGACGCAGCGATAACCTGCAGGGAGTCTGGGATGCAGTGATAACCTGCAGGGAGGCTGGGACGCAGTGATAACATGCAGGGAGGCTGGGACGCAGTGATAACCTGCAGGGAGGCTGGGACGCAGTGATAACCTGCAGGGAGGCTGGAACGCAGTGATAACCTGCAGGGAGGCTGGGACACAGTGATAACCTGCAGGGAGGCTGGGACGCAGCGATAACCTGCAGGGAGGCTGGGATGCAGCGATAACCTGCAGGGAGGCTGGGATGCAGTGATAACCTACAGGGAGGCTGGGACGCAGTGATAACCTGCAGGGAGGCTGGGATGCAGTGATAACCTGCAGGGAGGCTGGGATGCAGTGATAACCTGCAGGGAGGCTGAGATGTAGTGATAACCTGCAGGGAGGCTGGGACGCAGCGATAACGTGCAGGGAGGCTGGGACGCAGCGATAACCTGCCGGTAGGCTGGGACACAGCGATAACCTGCAGCGAGCCTGGGACGCAGCGATAACCTGCAGGGAGGCTGGCGCGCAGCAATAAACTGCAGGGAGGCTGGGACGCAGCGATAACCTGCAGGGAGGCTGGGACGCAGCGATAACCTGCAGGGAGGCTGGGACGCAGCGATAACCTGCAGGGAGGCTGGGACGCAGCGATAACCTGCAGGGAGGCTGGGACGCAGCGATAACCTGCAGGGAGGCTGGGACGCAGCGATAACCTGCAGGGAGGCTGGGATGCAGTGATAACCTGCAGGGAGGCTGGGATGCAGTGATAACCTGCAGGGAGGCTGGGATGCAGTGATAACCTGCAGGGAGACTGGGATGCAGTGATAACCTGCAGGGAGGCTGGGACGCAGCGATAATCTGCAGGGAGGCTGGGATGCAGCGATAACCTGCAGGGAGGCTGGGATGCAGTGATAACCTGCAGGGAGGCTTGGACGCAGTGATAACCTGCAGGGAGTCTGGGATGCAGCGATAACCTGCAATGAGGATGGGACGCAGCGATAACCTGCAAAGAGGCTGGGACGCAGCGATAACCTGCAGGGAGGCTGGGACGCAGCGATAACCTGCAGGGAGGCTGGGATGCAGCGATAACCTGCAGGGAGGCTGGGATGCAGTGATAACCTGCAGGGAGACTAGGATGCAGTGATAACCTGCAGGGAGGCTGGGACGCAGCGATAACCTGCAGGGAGGCTGGGATGTAGTGATAACCTGCAGGGAGGCTGGGATGCAGTGATAACCTGCAGGGAGGCTGGGATGCAGTGATAACCTGCAGGGAGGCTGGGACGCAGCGATAACCTGCAGGGAGGCTGGCATGCAGTGATAACCTGCTGGGAGGCAGTGATAACCTGCAGGGAGGCTGGGACGCAGTGATAACCTGCAGGGAGGCTGGGATGCAGTGATAGCCTGCAGGGAGGCTGGGATGCAGTGATAACCTGCAGGGAGTCTGGGATGCAGTGATAACCTGCAGGGAGGCTGGGACGCAGTGATAACCTGCAGGGAGGCTGGGACGCAGCGATAACCTGCTGGGAGGCTGGGAGGCTGGGATGCAGCGATAACCTGCAGGGAGGCTGGGATGCAGCGATAACCTGCAGGGAGGCTGGGATGCAGCGATAACCTGCAGGGAGGCTGGGACACAGTGATAACCTGCAGAGAGGCTGGGACGCAGTGATAACCTGCAGGGAGGCTGGGATGCAGTGATAACCTGCAGAGAGGCTGGGACGCAGTGATAACCTGCAGGGAGGCTGGGACGCAGTGATAACCTGCAGGGAGGCTGGGATGCAGTGATAACCTGCAGGGAGGCTGGGATGCAGTGATAACCTGCAGGGAGGCTGGGACGCAGTGATAACCTGCAGGGAGGCTGGGACGCAGTGGTAACCTGCAGGGAGTCTGGGATGCAGTGATAACCTGCAGGGAGGCTGGGACGCAGTGATAACCTGCAGGGAGGCTGGGATGCAGTGATAACCTGCAGGGAGGCTGGGACGCAGTGATAACCTGCAGGGATGCTGGGACGCAGTGATAACCTGCAGGGAGGCTGGGATGCAGTGATAACCTGCTGGGATGCAGTGATAACCTGCAGGGAGGCTGGGATGCAGTGATAACCTGAAGGGAGGCTGGGACACAGTGATAACCTGCAGGGAGGCTGGGACACAGCGATAACCTGCAGGGAGGCTGGGATGCAGCGATAACCTGCAGGGAGGCTGGGATGCAGCGATAACCTGCAGGGAGGCTGGAACGCAGTGATAACCTGCAGGGAGGCTGGGATGCAGTGATAACCTGCAAGGCGGGCAGGTTCAATGTGAGCGCAGGCGGCGGGATAGGCAACCGTATGAGGACAGCAGCAAACAGGCTACAGTATGGAAACCCTATAAGGTACAATCCCAGGTACAAGAGACACAGGGAAGGCCCTCTGCAATCCCAGGTACAGGATACACAGGGAAGGCCCGCTGCAATCCCAGGTACAGAAGACACAGGGAAGGCCCGCTGCTATCCCAGGTACAGGATACACAGGGAAGGCCCGCTGCAATCCCAGGTACAGGATACACAGGGAAAGCCCGCTGCTATCCCAGGTACAGGATACACAGGGAAGGCCCGCTGCAATCCCAGGTACAGGATACACAGGGAAGGCCCGCTGCAATCCCAGGTACAGGAGACACAGGGAAGGCCCACTGCTATCCCAGGTACAGGATACACAGGGAAGGCCCGCTGCAATCCCAGGTACAGGATACACAGGGAAAGCCCGCTGCTATCCCAGGTACAGGATACACAGGGAAGGCGCGCTGCAATCCCAGGTACAGGAGACACAGGGAAGGCCCACTGCTATCCCAGGTACAGGATACACAGGGAAGGCCCGCTGCAATCCCAGGTACAGGAGACACAGGGAAGGCCCGCTGCAATCCCAGGTACAGGAGACACACGGAAGGCCCGCTGCTATCCCAGGTACAGGATACACAGGGAAGGCCCGCTGCAATCCCAGGTACAGGAGACACAGGGAAGGCCCGCTGCTATCCCAGGTACAGGATACACAGGGAAGGCCCGCTGCAATCCCAGGTACAGGAGACACAGGGAAGGCCCGCTGCAATCCCAGGTACAGGAGACACACGGAAGGCCCGCTGCTATCCCAGGTACAGGATACACAGGGAAGGCCCGCTGCAATCCCAGGTACAGGAGACACAGGGAAGGCCCGCTGCTATCCCAGGTACAGGATACACAGGGAAGGCCCGCTGCAATCCCAGGTACAGGATACACAGGGAAGGCCCGCTGCAATCCCAGGTACAGGATACACAGGGAAGGCCCGCTGCAATCCCAGGTACAGGAGACACAGGGAAGGCCCGCTGCAAGCCCAGGTACAGGAGACACAGGGAAGGCCCGCTGCAAGCCCAGGTACAGGAGACACAGGGAAGGCCCGCTGCAAGCCCAGGTACAGGGTACACAGGGGAGGCCCGCTGCAATCCCAGGAACAGGAGACACAGGGAAGGCCCGCTGCAATCCCAGGTACAGGATACACAGGGAAGGCCCACTGCTATCCCAGGTACAGCAGACACAGGGAAGGCCCCGCTGCAATCCCAGGTACAGGAGACACAGGGAAGGCCCGCTGCAATCCCAGGTACAGGATACACAGGGAAGGCCCGCTGCAATCCCAGGTACAGGATACACAGGGAAGGCTCGCTGCAATCCCAGGTACAGGATACACAGGGAAGGCCCGCTGCAATCCCAGGTACAGGAGACACAGGGAAGGCCCACTGCAATCCCAGGTACAGGAGGCACAGGGAAGGCCCGCTGCAATCCCAGGTACAGGATACACAGGGAAGGCCCGCTGCAATCCCAGGTACAGGAGACACACGGAAGGCCCGCTGCAATCCCAGGTACAGGAGACACACGGAAGGCCCGCTGCAATCCCAGGTACAGGATACACAGGGAAGGCCCGCTGCAATCCCAGGTACAGGAGACACAGGGAAGGCCCGCTGCAATCCCAGGTACAGGAGACACACGGAAGGCCCGCTGCTATCCCAGGTACAGAATACACAGGGAAGGCCCGCTGCAATCCCAGGTACAGGAGACACAGGGAAGGCCCGCTGCAATCCCAGGTACAGGAGACACAGGGAAGGCCCGCTGCAATCCCAGGTACAGGATGCACACGGAAGGCCCGCTGCAATCCCAGGTACAGGAGACACACGGAAGGCCCGCTGCAATCCCAGGTACAGGATACACAGGGAAGGCCCGCTGCTATCCCAGGTACAGGATACACAGGGAAGGCCCGCTGCAATCCCAGGTACAGGAGACACACGGAAGGCCCGCTGCAATCCCAGGTACAGGATACACAGGGAAGGCCCGCTGCAATCCCAGGTACAGGAGACACACGGAAGGCCCGCTGCAATCCCAGGTACAGGAGACACAGGGAAGGCCCGCTGCAATCCCAGGTACAGGATACACACGGAAGGCCCGCTGCAATCCCAGGTACAGGAGACGCAGGGAAGGCCCGCTGCAATCCCAGGTACAGGATACACAGGGAAGGCCCGCTGCAATCCCAGGTACAGGAGACGCAGGGAAGGCCTGCTGCAATCCCAGGTACAGGATACATAGGGAAGGCCCGCTGCAATCCCAGGTACAGGATACATAGGGAAGGCCCGCTGCAATCCCAGGTACAGGATGCACACGGAAGGCCCGCTGCAATCCCAGGTACAGGAGACACACGGAAGGCCCGCTGCAATCCCAGGTACAGGAGACACAGGGAAGGCCCGCTGCAATCCCAGGTACAGGAGACACAGGGAAGGCCCGCTGCAATCCCAGGTAAAGGATACACACGGAAGGCCCGCTGCAATCCCAGGTACAGGAGACGCAGGGAAGGCCCGCTGCAATCCCAGGTACAGGAGACACAGGGAAGGCCCGCTGCTATCCCAGGTACAGGAGACGCAGGGAAGGCCCGCTGCAATCCCAGGTACAGGAGACACACGGAAGGCCCGCTGCAATCCCAGGTACAGGAGACACAGGGAAGGCCCGCTGCAATCCCAGGTACAGGAGACACATGGAAGGCCCGCTGCAATCCCAGGTACAGGAGACACAGGGAAGACCCCGCTGCAATCCCAGGTACAGGAGACACAGGGAAGGCCCGCTGCAATCCCAGGTACAGGAGACACATGGAAGGCCCGCTGCAATCCCAGGTACAGGATGCACAGGGAAGGCACGCTGCAATCCCAGGTACAGGAGACACACGGAAGGCCCGCTGCAATCCCAGGTACAGGAGACACATGGAAGGCCCGCTGCAATCCCAGGTACAGGAGACACACGGAAGGCCCGCTGCAATCCCAGGTACAGGAGACACAGGGAAGGCCCGCTGCTATCCCAGGTACAGGATACACAGGGAAGGCCCGCTGCAATCCCAGGTACAGGATACACAGGGAAGGCCCGCTGCAATCCCAGGTACAGGAGACACAGGGCAGGCCTGCTGCAATCCCAGGTACAGGATACATAGGGAAGGCCTGCTGCTATCCCAGGTACAGGAGACACAGGGAAGGCCCGCTGCAATCCCAGGTACAGGAGACACACGGAAGGCCCGCTGCAATCCCAGGTACAGGAGACGCAGGGAAGGCCCACTGCTATCCCAGGTGCAGGAGACACATGGAAGGCCCGCTGCAATCCCAGGTACAGGAGGCACAGGGAAGGCCCCGCTGCTATCCCAGGTACAGGATACACAGGGAAGGCCCGCTGCAATCCCAGGTACAGGAGACACAGGGAAGGCCCGCTGCAATCCCAGGTACAGGAGACACACGGAAGGCCCGCTGCAATCCCAGGTACAGGAGACACACGGAAGGCCCGCTGCAATCCCAGGTACAGGATACACAGGGAAGGCCCGCTGCAATCCTAGGTACAGGAGACACAGGGAAGGCCCGCTGCAATCCCAGGTACAGGATACACAGGGAAGGCCCCGCTGCAATCCCAGGTACAGGATACACAGGGAAGGCCCCGCTGCAATCCTAGGTACAGGAGACACAGGGAAGGCCCGCTGCAATCCCAGGTACAGGAGACACACGGAAGGCCCGCTGCAATCCCAGGTACAGGAGACACAGGGAAGGCCCCGCTGCTATCCCAGGTACAGGATACACAGGGAAGGCCCACTGCAATCCCAGGTACAGGATACACAGGGAAGGCCCGCTGCTATCCCAGGTACAGGATACACAGGGAAGGCCCGCTGCAATCCCAGGTACAGGAGACACAGGGAAGGCCCGCTGCAATCCCAGGTACAGGATACACAGGGAAGGCCCCGCTGCAATCCCAGGTACAGGATACACAGGGAAGGCCCGCTGCAATCCCAGGTACAGGATACACAGGGAAGGCCCGCTGCAATCCCAGGTACAGGATACACAGGGAAGGCCTGCTGCAATCCCAGGTACAGGATACACAGGGAAAGCCCGCTGCAATCCCAGGTACAGGAGACACAGGGAAGGCCCGCTGCAATCCCAGGTACAGGATACACAGGGAAGGCCCCGCTGCAATCCCAGGTACAGGATACACAGGGAAGGCCCGCTGCTATCCCAGGTACAGGATACACAGGGAAGGCCCCGCTGCAATCCCAGGTACAGGAGACACAGGGAAGGCCCGCTGCTATCCCAGGTACAGGATACACAGGGAAGGCCCCGCTGCAATCCTAGGTACAGGAGACACAGGGAAGGCCCGCTGCAATCCCAGGTACAGGAGACACAGGGAAGGCCCGCTGCTATCCCAGGTACAGGATACACAGGGAAGGCCCACTGCAATCCCAGGTACAGGATACACAGGGAAGGCCCGCTGCTATCCCAGGTACAGGAGACACAGGGAAGGCCCGCTGCAATCCCAGGTACAGGATACACAGGGAAGGCCCCGCTGCAATCCCAGGTACAGGATACACAGGGAAGGCCCGCTGCAATCCTAGGTACAGGAGACACAGGGAAGGCCCGCTGCAATCCCAGGTACAGGATACACAGGGAAGGCCCACTGCTATCCCAGGTACAGAATACACAGGGAAGGCCCGCTGCAATCCCAGGTACAGGAGACACAGGGAAGGCCCCGCTGCAATCCCAGGTACAGGAGACACAGGGAAGGCCCGCTGCAATCCCAGGTACAGGATACACAGGGAAGGCCCGCTGCAATCCCAGGTACAGGATACACAGGGAAGGCCCGCTGCAATCCCAGGTACAGGAGACACAGGGAAGGCCCGCTGCAATCCCAGGTACAGGAGACACACGGAAGGCCCGCTGCAATCCCAGGTACAGGATACACAGGGAAGGCCCGCTGCAATCCTAGGTACAGGCGACACACGGAAGGAAGAGTAGAGTCTCCACAGGTTTTATAAATGCAATCATTTATTGAAGCCAAATAAAGTGTCCAACGTTTCGGCTGTTAAGGAGTGACCGCTCCTAAATAAATTATTGTATTTATAATATCCGTGTAGCCTCTGCCCTTTCTTTTATGTGTTCGTGATAACCAGCTATTTACACATTCACATGTAGGATAAGTTCTTGGGAATTCATTGATTATTCCTAAAATCTGGTCTGGCTGGGGTGTCCCGGGGAAAAGGATTAAGAAACACAAGATGATTGCGTTTGCAGATCGTCAGAAATTTACAAACTCCTTACACAGTTATTAAAAAAATGGAATGGTTTAACAAACTTTAAAAAGTCTCTGTGTGAAAAGAAAATCCAAACGTAATAAAAAGCTATGAATATGAATTCCAGAATTTACATGTTGAGGAGGCATTAAATGATGTGTGCGATTAGAGAGCAAGCCGAAAAGAGCGGTTATAATACACAAAATGGGCATGGAAGCTGCAGAAAAAATGAGTATTACGGAGGCTGAGCAAACCCATGGTCAATTACCTGAACTAACATCAGTTAATTGAAGAGTAGCAAAGTCTCTGAGCTAATTAAGAATAGTCTCCCTATACTAACCATGTAACAGATACGTGTGATGGGTCCTGCTGAGTAACACTTTAGGAATACATTTGTTTTCACAGACTTTTTGATGACAGAAGAAATAGATTTTCATATAATCCACACCTGATCCTTACTGCCGGCCTACTAAAGTGCGTCTAAATCAAATTAAAACTTTGCTCAAGGGCATGATTACAAATCTCGCTGTTATGTAGATATAATTATAACTGCCTTCAAACACAGAAAGCCTCTGTATGCGCCTCCCTGATTAGAAATATGTAATAGAAAGAAACGGCTTCCCTTACAAAGGAGACTGGAAATCCCATGTAGGCTTTCTGTCCTCTAGACAATTTTCAAGAAAGAAATGCTGTATATTTCGGTTAACCCTTCCAGTTCCAGGAATACATTATACTGAGTGTAATATCCAGCATCTCTAACATTGAGGAATAAAGCATCACCTCCTCAGTCACTATAAGGCTGGAGGTTTAGATAATTAAATCATGTATCTATACCGACTTTCATGTTAAAGTTCTCCTAATTTTTAAGGCAATACACCCCTCTGTCCCTCCTTACATCTCAGCCCTAATTTCTCACTATACACCTGCCAGACTTGTGCGTTCTGCTCAAGGATGTCTTCTCTGTACCCCTCTAGTAACTAAAGCCCTCTCCTGCCTTAAACCTCTCTCACTGACTGCCCCGCACCTCTGGAATGCCCTTCCCCTCAATATCCGACTTGCACCCTCTCTCTCAACCTTTAGAACCTTTCTAAAAGCACCTCCTTAACGCAGCACGAGTAGCTCTGTGGCTGATACTATACATCCCATATGCACGGACCTTGGCCCCTTGCAGACGCACCAGAACACTGACCTGCTGTCTTTGTAAATTCTCCCCACTTAGATTGTAAGCTCTTCTGGACAGGGGCTTTTCCTATTGTTTTATGTCTTAAGCGTTTATTCCCATTATGTGTTATAATATTATGTCACATGTATTGTAAAGCGCCGTGTACCTGGAAGGCACTATATAAAGATATAGATATATAAAAGGCATGATGTATCACATTCCTTTGGTATAAAACTGGTGAAAGTTCTGGAGCAAATGGTTGGTCCAATATCAGAGTAATAAGTGTCCAAAGCTAGAGCTGACATCACTGGATTCTGGATTCAAGAAAAACACCACAACCAGGACCACGCCGTTCCACACCAGGACCACGCCGCTCCACACCAGGACCACGCAGTTCCTGCCACTATTGAAATCCAGAAGAACTGCAGGACTGGATCTCTAGGTATGCGTCACATACATATGATCTTGAATTTATCCTACCAGGTGCTGACTGCACCCCTCCGTCATTTGCACGATTAGGGTGCAACCGAGAGCGCTGACGCTAGAATGCCATGACATCAGCTGCTCAAATTGCCCGGGCGTGGGGGGGGGCACGGCTATGACATTGGGCGAACCGCTCACGTGACATCAAATTGATTTGTCTCGCCAAGCAGCTGTGAGCCGACGGGCGTGTGTACGCTGGTTAAACATTGTCGCAAATACAAAAAGGTAATGAGGGCCCTGATCCTGACAGCTTACACTCTAAGGGGAGTCTCCCCCACAAAAAGGGAAAGCTGGTCAGTATAGAATTAGGAAACATCCCAAAAACACGAGAATGCCGCTCCTTATGCCATTCTCTGTACAACCGAAGGTCACGGTGAAGGTTAAAGGAGACATTTCTGACCTTACAGAGAAGATAGTGAACATTAGGTGTGAATAATAATATTCCGAGAGTTATATTCTAAACTATGATAGGGTTGAGTGATGCTGCCTGATCAGCACAATCTTGGTGACCTGATTGGCACAATTGCAGACTAATGAATAACTGCTTCAGTATCGCATTGGTTTTTCAAGCTTTGTCCACCGGCTGCACGCCCTTCAATAGGGAATTTATACATTGCCGAGCGATATTAGTTTGCATCTTTATGCATTGTTAGTGTTACGTTTACATAATGTTTTGGTTGAAAATCAAATACAGAATCACTACAGAATGTTAATAGAATTGACACAGTATAACACTTTAACAAGAATTAATTCATTTTTATCAAACACTTTCTGTAAAACCTTGAAAACTTTGCTTGGTTGCTACACTCCTTTTCATTATTTTTTGCACAAAATACATAAATATGCAATGAAGATAATCTGCAGGGGCTGGTTTTCTGAACTCCGTACACGGCACTGTTGATGATAATGACTTATGTGGAAAATAACTACTACCTTTTGCTTGGATAGGCATAAGAATATAATTGGTAAACAAATCAAACCCATGCTTGGAAATTTAATTAGTCCCATTTGCATTTTATTCAGACATCTTTGAAGCTGGCAGCATGAAGTACAGATGTCTGTTGTGGTATCTGCCCCCCATCCTTCATGAACCTCACATATACACATACACTTATACATATTATATATATTCTGAGGTTTTATAGATCACAGGACGATGTCACCACTTCACCTAAACGTCCAAAAACATACTTTACCAAGTTTTCAGTCGCCCTCATCTCTCCCACATCTGAATGCTCAGATCAAAGACTAATAAGGAATAGAACATTACATTTTTTACAAGATGAAAATGAATTGTCTTTAAAGCTCACAAATATTTTATATAAATTAAATATTTTCCTTTGATACAGCAACAAGAATTAGAAACACTGGTTGAAAAATCCCTGGTCCAGTTGCCGGCCGAGAGTATTGCTATTTCAGGTCTGTGTCTTGCTGATCAAACTATCATGGCTCAGGATGTAATGGTCTTACCTCGTAACAGTGTGAGAAGTTGTAGTTACCATACAATAAACCAGGAGTGGGCAACTCCAGTCCTCAAGACCCCATCAGCAGGTCAGGTTTTCAGGATATCCCCGCTACAGCACAGGTGATGTGGCTCAGTCTTTGACTGCATTGGCCCTCGAGGACTGGAGTTGCCCACCCCTGCAATAAACGGTCATTCAATACTCTGGGGGTTATAAAAATCCCACTGGGTATCAAACGCTGCAAGGAAAAGAGCAAGACAATTAACACAGGGTTATGAATGATACAATATCAATACAGGACAGTCAGAAATAATAAAGGCACGCAAGAAGCGGCATATTTTTATAGTCTTAAAACCGAGACAGGGTGAGTTTCTGCAAAGCAAAGAAAGATGTAGCAACAAATATATCAAACTAGCTGAGAGACCCGGCGTTGCCCGGGATGTAATTTTGGGGGGGCGTACGACAGGGTTAGGCTTCCCCCCCCCTTGACAGCTAGGTGGGTGACTGAGTTGACTGAGTGTGTGGGTGAATGGGTGGGTGTGTGACACTTGACTGAGTGGGTGGGTGGGTGACTGAGTGGGTGGGTGACTTTGGGTCGGTTTGACTTTGGGTCGGTGGGTGGGTGACTTTGGGTCGGTGGGTGGGTGACTTTGGGTCGGTGGGTGTGTGACTTTGGGTCGGTGGGTGGGTGACTTTGGGTCGGTTTGACTTTGGGTCGGTGGGTG
This sequence comes from Ascaphus truei, assembly GCF_040206685.1. NCBI lineage: Eukaryota > Metazoa > Chordata > Amphibia > Anura > Ascaphidae > Ascaphus > Ascaphus truei. Next base: position 41,095,660 of record NC_134491.1, read on the forward strand.
GGTGACTTTGGGTCGGTGGATGACTTTGGGTCGGTGGTTGGGTGGGTGGGTGGGTGAGTGGGAGACTGACTGGGTGGGTGAGTGGGAGACTGACTGGGTGGGTGAGTGTGAGACTGACTGGGTGGGTGAATGGGTGACTGGGTGGGTGGGTGACTGACTGGGTGGGTGAGTCACTGACTGGGTGACTGACTGGGTGGGTGAGTGGGTGACTGACTGGGTGGGTGAGTGGGTGACTGACTGGGTGACTGACTGGGTGGGTGAGTGGGTGACTGACTGGGTGGGTGAGTGGGTGACTGACTGGGTGGGTGAGTGGGTGACTGGGTGGGTGAGTGGGTGACTGACTGAATGGGTGGGTGACTGGGTGACTGACTGAATGGGTGACTGGGTGACTGAATGGGTGGGTGACTGGGTGACTGAGTGGGTGGGTGACTGAGTGAGTGAGTGGGTGACTGACTTACTGAATGGGTGGGTGACTGGGTGACTGACTGAATGGGTGACTGGGTGGGTGACTGGGTGACTGAGTGGGTGGGTGACTGAGTGGGTGGGTGAAAGTGGGTGACTGGGTGAAAGTGACTGGGTGGGTGACTGGGTGGGTGTGTGGGTGACTGGGTGGGTGGGTGACTGAGTGGGTGACTGAGTGGGTGACTGAGTGGGTGACTGGGTGGGTGTGTGGGTGACTGAGTGAGTGGGTGACTGAGTGAGTGGGTGGGTGACTAAGTGAGTGGGTGTGTGACTAAGTGAGTGGGTGGGTGGGTGACTGAGTGGGTGGGTGACTGAGTGGGTGGGTGACTGAGTGAGTGGGTGGGTGACTGGGTGGGTGAAAGTGACTGGGTGGGTGTGTGGGTGACTGGGTGACAGTGCGTGGGTGGGAGACGGTGTGTGACTTACCTTGACCCCGTGGCATCTGGCTGGGGCAGGAGGTGAGTTCGGGAAGCTGGGGGGGGGGGGGGGTGCAAGAGTGGCAGGAGTCCCGCGCCGCGCTTCCCCTCTCCGGTAGCGGCGCACGTGATGGGGAGAGCAGGAGGCCCGGCCCGCGCTTCCCCTCTCCGGTAGCGGCGCACGTGATGGGGAGTCCCGCGCCGCGCTTCCCCTCTCCGGTAGCGGCGCACGTGATGGGGAGAGCAGGAGGCCCGGCCCGCGCTTCCCCTCTCCGGTAGCGGCGCACGTGGTGGGGAGTCCCGCACCGCGCTTCCCCTCTCCGGTAGCGGCGCACGTGATGGGGAGTCCCGCACCGCGCTTCCCCTCTCCGGTAGCGGCGCACGTGATGGGGAGTCCCGCGCCGCGAGGGGGAAGGAGCCTGGAGTTTGCTGCTGAGCAGCAGGGCCGCGCTTCCTCCGCGGCGCACGGTGAGGGTGATGGTGCGGCTGGGGATGTTGCGGAGCGTGGGGATTTGGGTGAGGTGGGGAGGGGGGAGAGAGTGAGGGGCACCGGGAGAGATGGGGCACCGGGAGAGGAGGGGGGGGGGGGTGTGGAAGGTGAGCTGCGGTCCAACTGACGGGGGAGAGTGTGTGTCCGTGTGTGTGTGTGTCCCTGTGTGTGTGTGTGTCCCTGTGTGTGTGTCCCCCTGTGTGTGTGTCCTTTGGCCGTCACTCCGCCTCAGGCCAATGAGAGGTGTGCGGGGGCGGCCCAAGGGACCAATGAGATTTCCCCTAGGGACACCGGACATCCAGGCAGGCAGGCAGGCAGGCATACAGTGCTTTCACTAATATAGTATAAGATACAAACACCTTTCAATGTTAACATCAAAGCTCAAAACCACAGCCCCTTTAGCACAAGTTATTTTGCATTTACATGGCGACACTCCTCTCCCATATCTACAAGACGTGTGAGATTGCAAGGTATAAATAAGTGCGATTGGCCCAGTGCCCAGGAACAATTCTTGGCATTTTACGCTTACCTTGCCCTGAGTGCCACCTCTGCCTTATATCCCAGGATCGCTAGCAGCTGGAGGAGTCATTGGCTTTTCTGTATTCATCTACAAATAACTTGTAAATAAAGACGGCCACTAGGAAGCAAAGGGGGGTTTTGTTTTAATTTGGGCACAAAGTAGAATAAGAGGCTTTCTGGGATGTGTGAGTTTTGATTTTTGAAGATGGATTTTTTTTAGATTAAGTTTTATTTGTAGTAGTGATTCGTTCTGAGCAGCAAGTTCACCTCTCCTTGGCATGTTAGAATAGCAGTGCCCCCTGCTGGTATGCTTCTGTACTCCATCATTACCAAGAAATGGCTTTGTTTGGAATCGCTTAACTTTAGTATTATACATTTTCTTAAAAAAAATAAAAATTGTATCGCTACATTTTATTTCCAGGGAAGTCTGGAGCATTACAATGTATCTTAAATATTCCCTGGCCCAACTCTACATGTGCTTTTTAGTTAAATTAAAGCTTTTTAAAATTAGTCTGTGAGTGCATTCTCTACAGCCTTAAAATAGCACGTGTTAGCAAAATGGTATCTTTTACCAATTGCATGAAATGCACTGTGCTCCAAATACAATAAATGTTCCCAGTAACGAACCACTCCTCCATGCATCCGGATTCCCCTCCACCCTGCGGCGTCCCGGGTGACACGCTCCCTACCTCCGCTCTGCCGCGTGAAACTCGCCCTACCTCTGTCCTGCTGCGTCCCGTGTGAAACTCGCCCTACCTCCGCCATCTCCCAGTTCAGAAACATTCGGTATTAGACTGAAATTTCCAGTGACACTTTCTTGAAAGTAATTTTAATTTTGTCACAGTAACACTAGGTGTATCCATAAGAACGTGGAATGCACAATTACTTAATAACAAAATCATTACTTAAATTAAGCTCTCTATAATTCAGTCTAAAAAGATGACAGCCAATAAGCCACTTGACAATTTTTAGCATATTTAACGTGGAACGATATATTTTCTTACTTGTGAGCATTGTATGTTAGAAAATAATTTATTGGCTCATGTTTACAAATTAATATGATCCATTGCATACGTCAGAAGAAGACTACAACACCTGTACAGATATTATCCCTGCATTTCATACACAAGATCCTATGGTTGGTGACCTGCAGACAATGATTATCGCATTAGTCCATTTAATTCATAATTAGAAAGTAAAATCCTCAAACTGGCCTTCCGGAGATCAAGCATGGGTAGTGCGCTACTAGTTACTATTCAAGACAGCATCACCTATCCCTGAAACATTGTTTTGCGGGTGGGATATTGGACTGAGACAAAAGCCATGCTTTCAATAATTTGTTCAGGAAGGCTGCATCATGTAGCACTACGTTCAAATAGCATTAAAAAACAGAAGAGTGCTTAAAATGATTAAGGACAAATAGAAGTGTGATGTCAAAATACAATCCATGAACAAAAGAATTTTAGGAATAACTTCCCCTGTTAATACAGAGCAATATGTACTTTTGAAAGTGGAACTACTTGAAAGGTGACAATATCATTACATAATGTAACTCAGGGACTGATGACACAGTACTGATAAAGAAATAGACTTGACTTTTGGAAGTGATAAAGATAAAGCATTGGCAGCAGCAGTAGATAAGCAAATATATCCAAGTGCAAAGTGAAAAATTGAGATTAAAAAAAAACAAAAAACCTTTAGAGTCTATGACCGACATTTCAATCCAAAATACCTGGACACCAGTGAACAGGACACTGCTCTCATGAGGATGTGACAGAGACACACACACACGGCAGCTCCGCAGGCTGGAAGTAGTTACCCAGCTATATGGAGGGTACCCTGGATTAGGAAGCTTAGTGGGACGCAGTGGTGTCGGTGAGATCACTACACATGGGCTAAAAACCACCACAGTAACCCAGTCCCAAAGCATAAGCACAAACAGGAAAGCAGCAACGGATACAAATATATTTATTGTTTACAATACATTTATTTTTCTCTAACAGTGGTCATTGTATAAAAATCTTACAGCACAAAGTGAATCCGTGCGCTGACCAGGTGAGCCTGCTACACATTACACAGCACGGTGATTTGCATGTTCACCTATACGTGAAAGGGTCAAATTACCATAGAGAAGATTTCAGGGACCTTCCATTGTGTCATTTTATAACAGGACATTAGAGGATCTGTACAAAAGGTCCCCATACTGTATAAGGCTTCTCTGGTGGTAACAGGCCTTTGCCGATTATTTAAAAAAAAAAAAAGACTCCCACAGTTTATAACGAATGCTTCCCGTGCATTATTTCTTCTCTTGGCTCGAATCTGCCTCTAATAGTGCCGAGCGCACACCCATCTTTTTCAGCTCTTCCACAAGGTCTCCGTTCTGATGCATTTGAAGTAGAATATCACAACCTCCAACAAACTCCCCATTCAGATACACCTGTGGTATGGTCGGCCAGTTTGAGTAATTCTTTACACCTGCAGTGGGGAGGAAAAATACATAAATAAAACCACTTGTTTCAAAACATTTACATGGATGATTCCCACTGATAGACGTAAAGCCTCCACCCCCCATCTGTTTTTTCGCCTTTTTTTTTTTTACTGGACTTGCACCGGAGGGATCTCTGGAGCTGATCACACATTGTATTGTATGGCTTTATTTACACATCCCGACATACAAGGGAAGGGCCCTGTAGTTCAGGAGATATTTAACATTTTTGTGCCGATTGTCCCAAAAATGGTGGCCCGAGTCACCAATAGAAAGCCACAATGTCATTCCAGATAACATTGTGTGAGCCAACCCCCGGGAGCCATTTTATTTCCCAGTTTGTCCCCAAAAGGTTTAGCCGAGATTGTTGCTTAAAGACTAACACGTTTCACATGCTATCAAAGAAAACCTTCAGAAGAGAAAGAACAAGGCAGCTCTTACACATACACCAACAGCCTTTCATTTCAATGCGGTTTCACAAGCTCTACAAGTCGTGAAGACCCAAGTTAGGTGCATTGGAGTGTTATCTGACTCAAACACATGCGGACATTCCAGGAACAAGCAAAACACCAAGTTATAACCTACATCATACCACTCTGCATGACTATGGTAAAAGTAAGCACACGAACAGAAGAATTATTTCCCAATTCCCTCAGCATTACAGGACTGCAAGGCGGTTCTTCATTACCAATTATAAACATGAACACCACCATTGACGCTTATGAATTTTTAAATATAAAACTTGTATACACCAACTGAAAGCATAAACACTATATAATCTGGCAGCTCATTGAACAAAGAAGCTGAAGTAGAAACATTACAAATAGGGCTTCGATCCCAGCATGTTTCAGTTCCCTTACTGTATTAGCCCCTACCACACCTTTGGGAGACTAGTCCACAAATCTACCACCCTTTTCTTGAAGTACTGCTTCATTTCCCCTTGGCCGCTTGGTTCTAGCGCTCCTCTTCGAAATATGCTTCCCTACTGCGCTATCAAAACCCTTCACGGATTTAAACATTTCACTCATAGCCACACCGTTCTTTCCTCTAAGCTGTGCATATTAAGATCCTTCAGTCTTTAACTGAAATCTTATACTGTTGACCATCTACCATTTTAGGAGCACTTTATTGAACACTAATTGACCGACCTCCTCAGATCTATGGTCTCCAGAATTGAATACCGTACTCTAGGTGAGGGTGGCGCGGGTGGCTGTAGAGCCCCGCACTCTTCCCCAAGTTTGCTCACCCCTGCTCTAGGTCAAGGGTGCACGAGATTCGGCAGGCGGGGATCTTACAGAGGCCCCCGCACTCTTCCTCACCACATTTAAATTAAATGCTGGGGAAGCACGCGACGCCTCTAACTTCCTATTACCTGCTCACCGGCAACGTTGTAATAATGCAGTGTCAAATGACGTCGCAGGGTCAAATGACAACGTGACATCACATGACGCCGCCCATGCCAGAGAGCAAGTAAAGGGGAGGCAAACAGTAAAGTTTGCGCATCCCTGCTTTAGGTAAACGATATAGTGGCATAACTACCCCCTCCTTCTATACAACCCATCATCCATCTGGGTTTCCTATTGCTCGTCTTCTTTTAGGTCAGCTGAGATGACTCCCAGTTACCTTTCCTCTACAAAAGAGTTGACATAGTGCTATTAATCCTGCATTCAGCCTTTGGATTTCCAGTATAGAACAGAGAAGAGCGCTACCGTAGGTTAGACCAGGAATGTTGGCAAAAAAGTGCCAAGTCATAATGTCAAATTTTGATATTCCATTACGCAAGCCACAATACGACACAATCCTTTCCTCTGTGGCCAGAAGCATCCATTACAAAGCCGGTTTTGCCATTTCCATGTAGAGAGGGGGGGGGAAAAAAACACAAAACAAACAACAACAAAAAAACACAGGTAGGTAGGTACTTGACTTGCAATAAGTATTTCCCAATCTCGCAGCCACTCAAAATTTTATTACTGACCAAGTATTTTTGAGTTCAGTGCAAAGTGAGGTAAATTACAGGTGGTCCTCGGTTATCCAACACAATGTGTTTTTGTAAATAGCGTTGGATAGTTAATAGTCATAAAGTGAAACCCATTTTCTGCCCATTGGTTTGTGTTGTAAAGAGTCGGATAAGTCGGTGAGTGCCAAATAAGATGTTTTGGCGTCGGAATACTGCCATTGGTAGGCATTATGAAGCATCGAATATGCCGTTCATCGAAAAAGGAAATGTTGAAGAGCAAAGGCCACCTCTATATGCATACGTGATACTGCCAGAACACATGAAAACCTTCAAACATGGTACTAGCCATATTATTTTTCTGATCTGAAGTTTCAGTCCCCTATGGTAAGTAAATGACTGCCAATAAAAAGTTGTACGTGATGCCCACTAAGCTAAAGCTACGTTTAGATGAAAGCATATTGGTCGAATGTCAGCTCATTGTTGGACCAGGTCTATACCTAACCTACTTGGTAAGGTATGAGAAATAGTCCCATAATAAATTAAAGAGAACTACTGGTCATGCTTGTTGAATTTGGAGGGTAAATAAAAGGATCACAGAGCCAGGTAGCTCCTGTAAGTAGTTTTCGAAGACACAGTTTGCATCCTGGACACTGATTTTTTGATTGATCCTTCAGTTTATTAAGGTGTGGGGGACCAGTTTTGTACACAAGTGTTGCATGCAAGTATCTAATAATTAGATGACACAGTCCAGATCATAAGTTGGGAATCCACATAGCCACAAGGGTCACGTTAAACCTGACCATTCCAAAACCCGTTAGGCCGCGCTTCTAGTGCCGGCAACGCAACGTCGCCGCGTGCGCTTATAGTGTGTGTGTGTATATACATACACACACCCCAAAAAGAGTGCTAGTGGGCGTGGCTAAAAGTATACAACAAAAACAAAACAACGATGCCCAAAGCTACTTCCAATGTGACAAAAATACACAGTGCAGTGCAATACACACACACACACACACACACACACTCTCTCTCTCTCTCTCTCTTGAAAATGGGTCATTGAGTTTAAACCTTTGGCCAAAGCATTGTAAGCCTGCGAGCCACATCAAGGCAGACTAGTATAAGTGAGTGCACACACGCACACACACACACACACACTCTCTCTTGAAAATGGGTCATTGAGTTTAAACCTTTGGCCAAAGCATTGTAAGCCTGCGAGCCACATCAAGGCAGACTAGTATAAGTGAGTGATTGATTCTCACTCAGCCAAATAAGACATTTGTTCTTCATACTTTTTCCTGTACGAGGGCCTTTTTTCTGCTATTTAAAGCTCACCAGCAGCTAGGAATTTTCAAATTAGCCCAAAATCTTGGTGTAGTGGTTAAGGTGATGTTGCTTGAATAAAGTCACTTAACTGGGGCCGAAAGTCACGGCCATTTTATTGGCGACCCTGCAGTCATTTGTGTGTCAAACACCAGCACATACAGTAACTACAAATATCTTGGGAGCCAGAAGGTGAGTGTCAGGGGCCCAACAGAACAGCACCAAGAAATCCCTGGCTTCAAGTTATATATCAAAAATAAGTGAGCAGCTCCAGTGTCCATAAAGAAATGCAAAATATATTAATAGTTTCACAAGCTACAGATCAGTAAAACAACGACTCTAAAAGAAAGAGGACTAGCCTAAGCTGGTTACACTGGAACCTTGTGGGTTACCTGCCATGTAGTAACCCTTTATCCAACCAGGACACACATGTAAAAATGAGACGTCTTACTGAATCTTTCCAGGTTTAATAATAATTATTATCTATAAATAACACAAACATCTCACTACAATATACCTGATGCACCCCAAGGTGAAGGAGGACACATCATGACATTGTGATCAAACAAACACCAAATCTCACACATGGTGTGCCCTTGACGCCTGCCTGCCAGTCCCCGCAGGGCCCAGCCCCCGCAGGGCCCAGTCCCCAGCCGCCGCAGGGCCCAGCCCCCGCAGGGCCCAGTCTCCAGCCCCCGCAGGGCCCAGTCCCCAGCCCTCGCAGGGCCCAGTCCCCAGCCTCACCCTGCCTCAGGTCCTGGTCCTCCAGCACGTTGTAGGCCGCATAGTCCTGCACCCCGTGCATGCGCAGGATCTGCACCACGGCGTTGCTGAAGCCGCACATAGGCTGGGCCGGGGTGCCCTTGATGAACACCACCACCTTGTCCTTCTTCACCAGCCCCTCCAGGTGCTCCCGGGAGCTGCTGCTCTGGCTCCGCAGCACGGCCCGCGGCCCCCAGTTACCCCCTCCGGCCGCCCGGCGCAGGAGAGCCGCGGAGAGGCGGCACAGGGACGCGCTCATCCTGCACTTACTGAGCGCTGACAGGAATCCTCGTGTCCCTCACAGGCTCCCGTCACTGGCCATACATAGCCCCGCCTCTCCCTTCTCCTCATTGGCTCAGGCGGTAGGCGGGTTAGGCGTAAATGCGGACGCTGATTGGATAGGATGTCGTGCCAATCTAACCCATCGTCCAATCGTTGCATGTGACGCATTTTACACGCCATGCGCTGCCAGGCCGCGCGCGGGTCTAGTGTCAGTGCGGCAGAGAGTGCTGGGTGAGTGTGGGCTGAGGGGGCCGCCATCTTGGGGCACCAGGAGAGGTTAGGGGAGTAGTCCCGTATAGATTATATTACTATGAGGGAGCAGTCCCATATGGATTATATTATTATAGGGGAGCAGTCCCATATAGATAATATTATTGTAAGGGAGCAGTCCCATACAGATTATATTATAAGGGAGCAGTCCCGTATAGATTATATTATTATAAGGGAGCAGTCCCGTATAGATTATATTATTATAAGGGAGCAGTCCCATATTGATATTTAATGTAAGGGAGCAGTCCCATATAGATAATATTGTAAGGGAGCAGTCCCGTATAGATAATATTATTGTAAGGGAGCAGTCCCGTATAGATTATATTATTATAAGGGAGCAGTCCCATGTGGATTATATTATTATAAGAGAGCAGTCCCGTATAGATTATTTTATTATAAGGGAGCAGTCCCGTATAGATTATATTATTATAAGGGAGCAGTCCCGTATAGATATTTAATGTAAGGGAGCAGTCCCATATAGATAATATTGTACGGGAGCAGTCCCGTATAGATAATATTATTGTACGGGAGCAGTCCCATATAGATTATATTATTATAAGGGAGCAGTCCTGTATAGATTATATTATAAGGGAGCAGTCCCGTATAGATTATATTATTATAAGGGAGCAGTCCCATATATTTAATATTGTAAGGGAGCAGTCCCTTATAGATTATATTATTGTAAGGGAGCAGTCCCATGTGGATTATATTATTATAAGAGAGCAGTCCCGTATAGATTATTTTATTATAAGGGAGCAGTCCCGTATAGATTATTTTATTATAAGGGAGCAGTCCCATATAGATTATATTATTATAAAGGAGCCGTCCCATATAGATTATATTATTACAATGGTTTGTTACCTCGTCCTGTGGTCGCTGCTGTACATTATATTTATTATTATAGTCTTGTTTGAGGACAGTGGGGTCACTGTGAGTAATCTCAGGCTCTGCAATACAATGTGAGAGGGATGACAGTAACATTGTATAACAAAGAGGCTGAAACAATAGGCAGGAGGTGCCAGCCCCAATGCACATGGCTTCTGGTCCCTCTGTGGCTGGGCTCACTGGTGCCCTTGGATCTGCAGTCCTGCTGTGGCCCTGAGTTGCAGTACTCAGGTGTGGCCCTTGGATCTGCAGTCCTGCTGTGGCCCTGAGTTGCACTACTCCAGGTGTGGCCCTTGGATCTGCAGTCCTGCTGTGGCCCTGAGTTGCAATACTCAGGGTGTGGCCCTTGGATCTGCAGTCCTGTTGTGGCCCTGAGTTGCAGTACTCAGGGTGTGGGGACTCGCAGAGAGAATATCTCCCAGAGGAAGCCGAGGCATACCTGTGCAAGTATCAGCAAGTGTATGTGCTATGTTCCTCTGACAGTCGCCATTCTGTTGCCACAGAGGTAATAACTTTCCCGTGTTATTATCAATCCATCAACAGACAGAATAACGCAGAGTGATATTATTTACAGAATCATGTTTTCTGGTAAACACTGAAACTGCTACATTACTTCCACTTGTGGTTTAGAATTATCATATCTAGCGTTATTGATTTGTGTGTATATATATATGTATGTATGTGTGTATATATATATATATATATATATACACACACACACACACACACACACACACACACACACACACACACACAAATACAACTGTATGCTCATCTGCATGTCTTAGGCAGGTCTGCAACCCCGCCTTTCCCCATCATCACCCAGCATACAGCACTTCCACTGCAGCAAGGGATTCTGGGAAATGACATGCAAATGAGCACACAGTGTCACTTTTTTGCCTCAAAAACCATTTTTAACATGGTTCCCTATAGGCTTAAGCTTGCTGCATGGTCACAGCTTTGAGCACAGCCAGGGTTAAGGTGCATACCCAGAAAACCACCCACAGACAGCTGTTTCGACCTTGATGGGTCTCATCAGTGTGGGGTTGATTTTAACTGGGTATGCATGAGAGGCTATGGCTGAGTTAAGTTATGGTGAGTAAAAAAAGTGACAAAAACCCTCCACAGGAAAGCAAATATGCAAATACAACTGTATGCTCATCTGCATGTCTTAGGCAGGTCTGCAACCCCGCCTTTCCCCATCATCACCCAGCATACAGCACTTCCACTGCAGCAAGGCGGGGTTGCAGACCTGCCTAAGACATGCAGATGAGCATACAGTTGTATTTGCATATTTGCTTTCCTGTGGAGGGTTTTTGTCACTTTTTTTACTCACCATATCTTAACTCAGTATTATGATATATATATATATATATATATTGTATATGTAATATTTAAATAGGTCATTTTCTTTTCTCTGTTTGTTTTCAGGTGAGGCCTAGCATGAAGCTCTCTAGCAACAATGAACTGTGCACACGTGTGTAGCTAAATAAATACATGAGTCCACTACTCTGATAATAAATAAATAAATATATATATATATATATAATATAAATATATATTATATATTTTTTAAACTTCTGAGAATCCTAAGGATGTTGAAACACAGGCACTGGCATAGAATCAAAGATGGGGATGTGGCTGGGATGAACTGCTGCAAGAAATATGCATACCTAACACTGGTGTGTTTCAGGGACTGTCGTAGGGGACCCCATTAACCTTCAGTATACTGTGCCAGGCTGCCCCTACCGTTGCAAGGGGTGTTTGTGGGTGGGCTCCTTAACTTTATTTCCCATGTAAAACAAAAACGTATGGTCTCCTGTTCTAGCTAAGTGGCAGTGGAGTAACCCTTAAAATAGACTCCCAAAATGTTCACATGGCGGACCGCAAACTTTATGTAGTAATGAGTAAGACTAGAGCATAGCCTCCGATATGAAACCTGCAGATAATATAAGGAAATGATTTATTGTAGCACCCCAAAATACATGTTATTGCTGTAGCTGTTATCTATCTTACACATCTTTCAGTGGTTAATAGAGGTTTTGAATAAACTACTTGGGGCCAGTGCCGGATTACACACTAGGCACCTGCCTAGGACCCCATTGGGTTGCGGTGGGCAGGTGCTGCGGCTCACCATGCAGCATCCAGGGGTCACTGTCTGCCATACTCTCCGTCCTCCTGTCGGCGCCCGGATCCAACTTCTGACCGGAGGAGGGAGCTGCACCGTTATGTTGTCATGGCGCCCCAATGTCAAATGACGATGCGTCGAAAAAGTGGGCTAAAATACATCATTTCTATCCTCCAAGACTTTGGTAGAGTTCAAGGCAGAAACCCAGCAGAAATGAATTATCGAGCACGGCACACTAATATTAGCTCCATATACATTCTGTAAATAGGAAGATTTTATAAATATTGCCAAGACGATCGGCAAAGGCATGCAAAATGTTCATGTTGTTTAAACAAAAACGGATAATAAATAGACCCTTTGGTGTTAAGATGCGATGTTGCTGAGTACCAGGCCTCACTCATACTGCAGGTGGTGCTGTTTACACACAATGGAAGTGTGTCACTAATTTATATAGTAAACACCATGAGTGGGCGTTATTTAAGTGATTAACTTCTCCCAGGACATACAGATTATACTGATAATGTATTTACACAAATCTCAGGTTGGAGAGAACAGCCTCACGTTTCATTTAAAGTCAGAACTGGTGATAATCGTTTTCTACCGCAAATGTATCTTTAATGTAAAGAAGTCACAAATATGAATGATAAAATTATAGTGGAGTTAAAAGAATGTTCATACAGATTATACGGACATGTTAACATTGGGGATGAGCATCCTTTTAACTCCACTATAATTTTGGAGCGCTGTTGTTTGTAATTCATGTTATTGCTATATTTATTTTAACTATGCCTATAAAAATTCTAAGTTTTATTATCTATTAATATCATGCCATTTTTTGGCGGAGTGCAGCATCAAGGGATTGCTTTATTCTTTATTCTATGTACACACTAGTACATATTAAATGTCCTATTTTTTGGTCATTTTAATTTCTTAGAAATATTAAAATGTACATTTAATCACACATCCTACACCCTCCTGCTTGTAGAGCAATTGTAAACATCTGTCTGTTTTCAGAATGGGGGGGGGGGGACATCTACAACATAATGAAAAAAAAGCCAGATGTAAATCTCTTAGTGAACACGCGCATGTACCAGTCACAGGGCCTGCAGGAGAGAAAAGCCTGACATAGCACATGTACCAGTCACAGGGCTTGCAGGAGAGAAAAGCCTGACATAGTTCCAAGCTTTTCCAGCCATAATAGTGTGGGCAAAAGCAGACAGTACGCGTGACCCTACAAGACAGGGAAGCCAAATGGTGGACAGCTGTTCTCTGGCTCGTCTCTACCCTGGCAGCAGTTGTGCCATGACATGTCCAGATCATGTGACAGTAAAAGAAACCAACCGCTCAACACATGCTGAGGGTGTTCTTCTCGCCAGTGCTGTGAGATTAATGAGTTTATATTGTTTAACCCTTTACTGCCAGGGCCATCAGAGCACTGAGTGTGGGATAATTAGGCAGTGTATACATACGCATAATAAAAGATGAGAAGAATACATTGACAGTGCAGGCAGAAGGCCAAATACACACATGTTCCACTCATTAGTATCTCTGAGGTTGGAGAGGAGATTTCCACTTCTGAAGCCTCTTAGCATTCCCGGCAAACATCTACATTTGCTGGGATTAGTCCGATAGGCATAGTGTGGTTTAGGATAAGTGTGATAGACCACAGGAATAACACTGAAGAGTGTGAGGAAGATCAGCCCCCCCGGGGAGTTCTGTTCTGCAGGGAGTGCGAGGCAGAACCACACAGTGACAGGCGGTGATTATGGGGCTCTTCGGGACAGGCTTCTTGGACTAGTGGGCTTAGGTTACTGTGCTAACTTCCACAGAATGGGAGCGACTCTGACAGCCAACAATTGGCATGAATGTGCACATATTTCAGGGTGCATGTCCATGGAGAAAGTAACAAGTCTTGTTGGTGGAGGTGTCTATCGGTGCCGTGCACCATATGTATGTGACCTGTCTTGATTTACTTATGTAATATCTGAACAGCACGTGACTCTGCTAAAATCCCTATTCCAAACAGTAATTCCTGTTTCTCTAACCATGGATTGCTGAGCACAATATTGTGGAAAATAAAAATGTCTTACTACATCAACAAAAAATGTGGTTTGTATGACAGAGCCACAAATTGTTACTTTAATATGAGTGGAAAGCAGCAGTTCTGCGTGCTAATTTTGTATTTTTTTTCCCCTTGAACTGGGGGGTTTCCTTAAAGCTGAAACATGGGGTCTCACATCTGGTCCCCTGGTTACTGCGCGAGGAGCGGCTGTCCACCGGGGAAGCTGGTAGTCTCACAATGGCCACAGGGTCAGGGCCTTCTCTGGCTGGTCACTAGGAAAGCTTCAATGTCTCAGGCCTGAAAAAATGTATATACAGACCTGCGTGTACTTTAATTGTTATATAAGAAAAAAGATCTGATTATTATTAGGAGGCACTAGTAATCATCTGCTTCATATATTTGTTACCATGCAACTTCTACTAAGAAATCATCACTATACATATAATACAGGAAAGTACCGATGTAATAAAATGAGTTAATATAGCAGACAAAAGCACATTCAACATGGTTTTTACGTTAAAACATGGATTAATTGTTGCCAAGTATTTTGGCCCATAATTACTAAGTGTTATTCCAAAAGACACCAGTAAGTGCCAGAAGAAACCGCCAAGAAGCAATTCCGCCCACATGCCTATATGAGTTTCATTATAAAGGTATTAGTGTTAAAAATTACGATTGTCCTCATTTTTAGTTTCTGAGTTTATCATAGTAACCTTTAGCCTGCACAGGGCTCTGGGGAGAGCCCAATTTTAATTTACCTTAATATTTCAAGCGCTTATCTCTTGGACGAAGCATCCGAATTTAAAAATAATAAAGTGCAAAGAAAAATGGCGATCGTTGCAGACTGCCGCTGTAACACCCCTTCATTTCAACAGGCTATGAGGTGTCTTCTAGAATAGCACCACTTAGTAGATATGAACCTTTATGCCAAACCAATCTACTTCACCGGTGCCACTTACAAACTCTTCTATGCTGCAGGAGCCCATAATACAGGAACAAGTAACACCGTTACCAAGTGCATGTAACCAAAAACTGCAGTGACATATGTCTGAGCAAACGTTGGATTCTTGTGTATGTGTGTACGTGTGTGTGTATAATTTTATATATATCATCAGACGCACTAGATGCTATTTTAGCATCACGGTTAGTTTCTCTATTTTCATTGCATCAAACAAGTATGTATTTTTTTTTACAAAGTCCTGAATACAACATCCTCTTTGTACACTGCACGGTCACCGGGCCTGCATACTGATGGGTTTATTTTAACATGATGGTTTTCACATGTTATTTATAAAGATCCCACATTAAAATAGCACAGGCCTTAACAATGGCTGACAAGAGACAAAATAGCATTAAAATATAATACTAATACAGTACCTGGTTTTTAATACCTTTTCTACCAGATGAGCAATGAAACTACAGAGAGCCTCAATGTTTAATACATTGGGATTGTTTTTCATTTACACACAGTACAGCTACTTTCTATCAGCTGCTGCCTCAGTCCACTACAGAATAACCCCTATGATTCCACGAGACTGCACCACCGGTCTACATCATTCTATTAAATATGGATCAGGGGATATTTCTGTTTGAGGAAAAAGATTTATACAGCATTTAAGTTTGGAAAAGACAAAAAGAGAGATAGATATGACAGAGAAAGAAAGAGAGATAGAGACACACAGAGAGAGTGAGGGAGAGATAGACACAGTGCCGTCTTAACGCATGGGCACGCTGGGCAGTTGCCCGGGGGCCCCACGAGCATAGGGGCCCCATGCTAATCTATGCACATGCCAGAATTTAACACTAATTTTCCAATCACCCGCCTCAACATTGAAATCTCCCGCTAACTCAGTAGAAGGAGAAACATTACGACTTGTAGCGGAGAGTTGGCAGGGCCCAGTGCACTGCTTTGCCCGGGGGCTATAATGCTGTTAAAACGGCCCTGGATAGACAGAGACAACAGAGAAAGGGATAGAGATACAGTGGGAGAGAGATACAGAGGGTGCGGGAGACAGAGACATACAGACGGAGAGAGATACAGAGGGAGCGGGAGACAGAGACATGCAGAAAGAGAGAGATAAAGAGGGAGCGGGAGACAGAGACATGCAGAAAGAGAGATACAGAGGGAGCGGGAGACAGAGACATGCAGAAAGAGAGAGATACAGAGGGAGCGGGAGACAGAGACATGCAGAAAGAGAGAGATACAGAGGGAGCGGGAGACAGAGGGAGACAGAGACATATACAGAGAGAGATGGAGAGGGAGACAGACAGACATACAGAGAGAGATACACAGAGAGAGAGAGAGAGATACAGAGGGAGATATAGAGACATACAAAGGGAGGGAGACAGAGAGGCTTCATAATATAAATAAAATTGTCTTGAAATGTATGTATATCTTTATATGTCACAGAAAACACACAATGCGCAAAACTCCCTCTGGTTGTATTGAAGTGATGGTCACACAAGGAATCTGGAGGTAGGAACTCTCGGGGTAGTATGAAAGAGAGAAAAGAGAAATATACTGTATAGTGCAACACAATGTAATGAACATATAATAGAGAAAAGGAGCTCAGTCCACTCGCATGCTGTAGAAATAAAACTGGCCATTTGACCACTCTGGGTCCCGTAGTGCTGTATGGTGGTACTGCTGCAATGTCTTGCGTCTACTTGTAAATCGACCAGCGCTTTCCCACGATGTCTACTTCCGGGTTCGGATGGCGGGTGACGTCACCAACGTTCCCAGCCAATGGAAATCCAAGCCTGGTCTTCACTCCAAACCCCGTAGCAATGCTCGTTGGAAGGCAAACAGTGGGTACATCTGTCCCGCAGATCAGATCAGCCAAGTGCAGCCAAATGCAGGATAGCAGGTAGTCCACAAATAGCTTTAGTTAACCCTACGCGTTTCATTCGGATAGACCGAACTTCTTCAGGGTTGTATGAATATGATGCGCAAGTCCTGACTAAAATAGTACTTAGGGGCGTCGACGTCATAAAAATAATATATTTTATATTATATTTTTATCCAATCAATGTTGCGCCGTACCCCTTTTGCGTCATGACATACTATTTTAGTCAGGACTTGCGTATCATATTCATACAACCCTGAAGAAGTTCGGTCTATCCGAATGAAACGCGTATGGTTAACTAAAGCTATTTGTGGACTACCTGCTATCCTGCATTTGGCTGCACTTGGCTGATCTGCGGGACAGATGTACCCACTGTTTGCCTTGCAACGAGCATTGCTACGGGGTTTGGAGTGAAGACCAGGCTTGGATTTCCATTGGCTGGGAACGTTGGTGACGTCACCCGCCATCCGAACCCGGAAGTAGACATCGTGGGAAAGCGCTGGTCGATTTACAAGTAGACGCAAGACATTGCAGCAGTACCCCCATACAGCACTACAGGACCCAGAGTGGTCAAATGGCCAGTTTTATTTCTACAGCATGCGAGTGGACTGAGCTCCTTTTCTCTATTATATGTTCATTAAATTGTCTTGCACTATACAGACATACCCCGGTTTAAGGACACTCACTTTAAGTACACTCGCGAGTAAGTACATATCGTCCAATAGGCAAACAGCAGCTCGCGCATGCGCCTGTCAGCACGTCCTAAACAGCAATACCGACTCCCTACCTGTACCGAAGCTGTGTGCAAGCGGGGAGACTATAGAGGCTGTTACACATGCGTTATTTACATCAGGTATGCACGTATATGATGATTACAGTACTGTACGTGCATCCATAAGTGGGAAAAAGGTAGTGCTTCACTTTAAGTACATTTTCGCTTTACATACATGCTCCGGTCCCATTGCGTACGTTAATGCGGGGTGTGTATATATGCGTACGTTAATGCGGGGTATGTATATATGCGTACGTTAATGCGGGGTATGTATATATGCGTACGTTAATGCGGGGTATGTATATATGCGTACGTTAATGCGGGGTATGTATATATGCGTACGTTAATGCGGGGTATGCCTGTACAGTGTATTTCTCTTTTCTCTCTTTCATACTACCCCGAGAGTTCCTACCTCCAGATTCCTTGTGTGACCATCACTTCAATACAACCAGAGGGAGTTTTGCGCGTTGTATATTTTCTGTGACGTCCTCTGGGGGATTTTTAAACCCCTACGCCAGCAGCATCTCCATTGGTGATATTTATTTGTTTTTAATCACTTGTTTTTATTTACTTTTTAGGGTTTGCGCTTTTATTTTCTGTATCATATCTTTTATATATATATATATGTACATATCGCTTTACAATACACGTGACATAATATTATAACACAATGGGAATAAGTGCTTCAGACATTAAAAAAAGTAAAACCATTAGTCTGTCAATAAAAAAGCAGCTATATGCTGGGACTATATTAAAGAGTAGTGGTACTGAGAGGCTGTGAGTAACAAGTAATGGTACTTAGCCCCCCTAATACTATCACACTTGGAACACTGGGTTAAATTTACCCCGGGTCTCACCCACAATCACTGATATAGTCACACCTCAATGTGCCCAACTTCCATTAGATGGTCAAATCTCTGACTTTCCCCCCAGTCACCACTGTTC
>NC_134491.1:41119260-41172853 GCF_040206685.1 Ascaphus truei
ACCCCATACAGAGAAATGATACAGTGGAATAGAGAGAAGATTCCTTGATAGCTAGTGACAGTGTGTGTGCAAGGTATACAGTATCACCTTCTAGAAGCACACACACACACACACACACACACACACACACACGGGGGGGGGGGGCTTCGAAGGACAGTATTCCAATAAAAAGGATTCGAATATCACTAAAGAATCAGACTGACCCAGATGCTTTCGGTTCTGATTATTGAGAATGGAAGTACAATGCTTCTGCTTTATACGCGGAGACTTCCGGGCGCTGAGTTTGTACCTAGTCATTGCCTCTTCTGTGCGGCATTTCCTAATTGCACAACACGACAATCTCATCTTCATTTCTCGGCAAAGACTGCAAAAAGGTGCTAATCTGTTGAGACTTGCACTTTTCCAGTATTGAATAACCTCCCTGCTCCCAAACTTACCTTTTACCGACCGTCCAATCTCCTACGGCCTTAATTGTAAATCCACGTGCACATGAAATAGAATTTGGATTCTGCAATGTAAAATTTAACAACATTAGATTTTGTCTCACAAGCCTTAGAGTCTCTTTTTTTAGTTAAAAGAATATACAATAGTTTAATAGTGTAATCCTCTTTTTAGAAGAAAAAAAAAAGAAAACATTTTGAACGGATCACTGACCAGATACAGACACAAACAGAAAGGCCCAGAGCAACATACAAAGTGACACAACATATACTACAATACTTTAGTGTTAATCTGACCAGATACAGACACAAACAGAAAGGCCAGCGCAACATACAAAGTGACACAACATATGCTACAATACTTCAGTGTTAATCTGACCAGATACAGACACAAACAGAAAGGCCCAGAGCAACATACAAAGTGACACAACATATACTACAATACTTTAGTGTTAATCTGACCAGATACAGACACAAACAGAAAGGCCCAGAGCAACATACAAAGTTACACAACATATACTACAATACTTTAGTGTTAATCTGACCAGATACAGACACAAACAGAAAGGCCAGCGCAACATACAAAGTGACACAACATATACTACAATACTTCAGTGTTAATCTGACCAGATACAGACACAAACAGAAAGGCCAGCGCAACATACAAAGTGACACAACATATACTACAATACTTCAGTGTTAATCTGACCAGATACAGAACACAATAGAAATTCGTATGACACAATACTAGGCGGCTTAGGTTCACATTTATTTGGGGGTTTAACGCAATGCTTCTCAGGCAGCGAAAGAGGGAAATGGTGATAAACTACTATCTTTAGGGCATCAGTTCTTTAAGCGCACGCGCTCAGCTCCTCCTATGTACTATGGTTACTATATGTTACTTTTTTTGTGCGTCAAAACTTTAGTGCTAAAAGTAGTACAAACCTTCACAGTGTCGAGTGTCGTATATATGACAACTTCATACACATGGCAAAACTTTTACTGCTTTTTGATGCATCGTGCCATGTTGATTACATGATTGATACAATTGTAATGAATACAGAATGATGTGCATTTTTGTACATTTATAACTTGTGTTAGTAAATATTAAATATTAAGGTAATTTTATTTATTTATTATTAACAGCCGTACTGAGAAAATAATAAATTTTGCCAACCTATATAGTGAAACATCCCTGCAACATAATTTTGCAATAGCACTATTATTCACAGGCTTTCCAGACATTACTCTGAGTTTATTTGGTTGGCGATTTGTACTCTCTTTTTTCTTACTCAGAAACACTCTTTTGTAGTACGTATCGTAAGGATCTGTACACCTCGTGCAGTCCAATCTGTGCACAAAAAAACATTGAAATACTTACTTTTTACGCAGATGGACGAATGTTAGGTTATTATATAGCCGCACACAAGCGCAATTTAAAATGACATTTCAGTGTGCTAATTTTACACCAAAAGGCGGTACGTCCGTAGTTCTCTTTGACTCATGTATTTTATTCTTATCAGATACTTTTTAACTACTCATTGTACCTGTACAAACAAAATTATCTGTTGACACAAAAGGTCTTATCGCAAAAGAGGTGAAGAATGTAAAACACTACAACGGTGTTTGGTTAAGATGGAAACGTTAAAAAAAAATATATATATATACATAAATATTTATATATTTTTTTAAAGATGCAAATCCCTTACTTTTAACCCATTAAATATGTCACTTTGATTCCACGACCAAAAGGTATGGGTTTATAAAGACATATGATGTACTCATTATAATGTAAATTAGTTGGGACTGGAACAAACAATAATTCAGTTAAACAAGGATCCTTTATTACTGGGACTGCCACATGCCTGGGAGTGCGGCCAACACGAGTGTGTCGCTTTCTCTCTGAGAC
This sequence comes from Ascaphus truei, assembly GCF_040206685.1. Taxonomy (NCBI): domain Eukaryota; kingdom Metazoa; phylum Chordata; class Amphibia; order Anura; family Ascaphidae; genus Ascaphus; species Ascaphus truei. Next base: position 41,121,610 of record NC_134491.1, read on the forward strand.
ACACTGCTAAATGTCACAATTACACTATGAATGAGGACAATATTACACTATGTATGTGATATTAGAGGGGGGGTTTATATTGCACATTTGATATGATTCTCTGTGGAATTCTTTGTTAATCTTTGCAGCAGTGCGTTGATGTATTAGGTTTCTCCATTGAAGAGAAGGAAAGACCTTCCCCGGCTTCGGACGTGGTTTAGTAGATGCATTTGTGGACAGGTGTTGGTTACTGGTTGCTATATAAATAAATAAACATGCAGTACATAGGCACAAACCCTCAGATAACACAAGTTAATGCAACTAGGCTTCACCGTTAAGACACAACATGTAGTATAAAAATGAGAAGAGGTATATCATATCTGTAACCTCTAATCTTCACTACAAAGTCCTATTCAAAAGCAGTGACTCAAAACAGTAATGGCAGTGTGCCTTATTTTCCAAGATGTACATTTATTAACGATGGGGATGAAGCTCTTTGGACTGTATTTTAGGGAGAGGTAAAGATATGAACAACCGCTATTTACAGTTTCCAAGATACTTACCGCTGAATCTACCAGGGATATATATCTCCCTCCAGGGGAAACAAAATGGCTGCCAAATCTGGGCTCAATAAGAAGCTGCAACATCATCGGGCCTCGTGGGGGGGGGGGATTGTGATTCTTAGAACTGAAAATAGTGAGGTTCAGCTCCGGAGCGGCCCCACACTGGTTCTATTCCTGTAAATAAGGGGGGTTAGTCATAGGGCTTTTAAGCAATTGTTTGGGGGGTCAATGAGCAAATAGAGAAATATTTTCTAAAATGAAACCAGTTTCTTTTCAAGAGAAAGTGAAATTGTAATTTTGCAAACAGAAAAGTAACAGTACTCTGTGTGCGCAAACAGAAAAGTACTGGTACTCTCTGTGCCAAACAGGAAAGTACTGGTACTCTGTGTGCGCAAACAGAAAAGTACTGGTACTCTCTGTGCCAAACAGGAAAGTACTGGTACTCTGTGTGTGCAAACAGAAAAGTACTGGTACTCTCTGTGCCAAACAGGAAAGTACTGGTACTCTGTGTGCGCAAACAGAAAAGTACTGGTACTCTCTGTGCCAAACAGGAAAGTACTGGTACTCTGTGTGCGCAAACAGAAAAGTACTGGTACTCTCTGTGCCAAACAGGAAAGTACTGGTACTCTGTGTGCGCAAACAGAAAAGTAACTGTACTCTGTGTGCGCAAACAGAAAAGTACTGGTACTCTGTGTGCGCAAACAGAAAAGTACTGGTACTCTGTGTGCGCAAACAGAAAAGTACTGGTACTCTGTGTGCGCAAACAGAAAAATACTGGTACTCTGTGTGCGCAAACAGAAAAGTACTGGTACTCTGTGTGCGCAAACAGAAAAGTACTGGTACTCTGTGTGCGCAAACAGAAAAGTACTGGCACTCTGTGTGCGCAAACAGAAAAGTACTGGTACTCTGTTTGCGCAAACAGAAAAGTAGTAGTACTCTGTTGCCCTAGTACCATTATGCTTCTCCCACTGAAAGTGTGAGTCTGCGGAAGGTTATATTAATGTGCCAGTATGGCTGCAAAGTGCAGCGGGGGGTGGCGTCACGGTGAGGAGAGGGGGGAAATGTGGCGCTCTCTGACAAGCTGGCACATCGTGTGTACGTCACTGCGGACGCACGTAGGATGAGCGCCGTGTCACGGGTCGCAGTGACAGGTTCTGCAAACACTGTATGTACACCCAAGGGGGCTTCACAGCTGCTTAGAGTCACCTACAGCAGGGGCTCTCAACTCCAGTCTTTAAGACCCCCCAACGGGTCAGGTTTTCAGGATATTCCTGTTTCAGCACAGGTGGCTCAATCAGTGGCCCAGTCTATGACTGCATCCCTCGTGCTGGCACTGGGGTATCCCTTACACCTGTGCTGGCACTGGGGTATCCCTTACACCTGTGCGGGCACTGGGGTTTTCCTTACACCTGTGCTGGCACTGGGGTACCCCTTACACCTGTGCTGGCACTGGGGTATCCCTTACACCTGTGCTGGCACTGGGGTACCCCTTACACCTGTGCTGGCACTGGGGTATCCCTTACACCTGTGCTGGCACTGGGGTACCCCTTACACCTGTGCTGGCACTGGGGTATCCCTTACACCTGTGCTGGCACTGGGGTATCCCTTACACCTGTGCTGGCACTGGGGTATCCCTTACACCCGTGCTGGCACTGGGATTTCCCTTACACCCGTGCTGGCACTGGGGTACCCCTTACACCTGTGCTGGCACTGGGGTATCCCTTACACCCGTGCTGGCACTGGGGTATCCCTTGCACCTGTGCTGGCACTGGGATTTCCCTTACACCTGTGCGGGCACTGGGGTATCCCTTACACCTGTGCGGACACTGGGGTATCCCTTACACCCGTGCTGGCACTGGGATTTCCCTTACACCTGTGCGGGCACTGGGGTATCCCTTACACCCGTGCTGGCACTGGGGTATCCCTTACACCTGTGCGGGCACTGGGGTATTCCTTACACCTGTACTGGCACTGGGGTACCCCTTACACCTGTGCTGGCACTGGGGTATCCCTTACACCTGTGCTGGCACTGGGGTACCCCTTACACCTGTGCAGGCACTGGGGTATCCCTTACACCTGTGCTGGCACTGGGGTATCCCTTACACCTGTGCTGGCACTGGGGTACCCCTTACACCTGTGCAGGCACTGGGGTATCCCTTACACCTGTGCTGGCACTGGGGTATCCCTTACACCTGTGCTGGCATTGGGGTATCCCTTACACCTGTGCTGGCACTGGGGTACCCCTTACACCTGTGCTGGCACTGGGGTATCCCTTACACCTGTGCGGGCACTGGGGTATCCCTTACACCTGTGCTGGCACTGGGGTATCCCTTACACCCGTGCTGGCACTGGGATTTCCCTTACACCCGTGCTGGCACTGGGGTACCCCTTACACCTGTGCTGGCACTGGGGTATCCCTTACACCCGTGCTGGCACTGGGGTATCCCTTACACCTGTGCTGGCACTGGGATTTCCCTTACACCTGTGCGGGCACTGGGGTATCCCTTACACCTGTGCGGGCACTGGGGTATCCCTTACACCTGTGCTGGCACTGGGATTTCCCTTACACCCGTGCTGGCACTGGGGTACCCCTTACACCTGTGCTGGCACTGGGGTATCCCTTACACCCGTGCTGGCACTGGGGTATCCCTTACACCTGTGCTGGCACTGGGATTTCCCTTACACCTGTGCGGGCACTGGGGTATCCCTTACACCTGTGCTGGCACTTGGGTATCCCTTACACCTGTTGGTGGGGGCGGGGGGGCGGTCTGGAGGTGAGACCCCTGCTCTAGAGACTCAGTAAGAAACTCATGCCATGTCACGGAGCTCCGCCGGAAACACACGTACCTTACCTGTGCTGGCACTGGGGTATCCCTTACACCTGTACCTTACCTGTGCTGGCACTGGGGTATCCCTTACACCTGTACCTTACCTGTGCTGGCACTGAGGTATCCCTTACACCTGTACCTTACCTGTACTGGCACTGGGGTATCCCTTACACCTGTACCTTACCTGTACTGGCACTGGGGTATCCCTTACACCTGTACCTTACCTGTACTGGCACTGGGGTATCCCTTACACCTGTGCTGGCACTGGGGTATCCCTTACACCTGTACCTTACCTGTACTGGCACTGGGGTATCCCTTACACCTGTACCTTACCTGTACTGGCACTGGGGTATCCCTTACACCTGTACCTTACCTGTACTGTTTAGTGGCAGAGATTCAGCCCCCAGGGACAGGTTTGCCAGGTCTGTTTCCAGAAAGTATGTGGTAATGCAACTTTTATAACCCTTTCTCTGCCGGGGCCAGCAATGCATTGTAAAAGCAGACGCCTCTGGCAGTGAAAGGGTTCACAATTAATCTTGACAGGACTGAGGACATTAGAGCAAAGCCCTAGGGGTGCAGATATCTGCGTTACCCCAAACCCTCCCGTGGCCGTCGCTCAGTCATTTCCAGTCACTGGGAAATAAGATAGGAAATAGATCAATATGTACAGCTTCTGCCGGTCTGATGGCCGCGACATTAATAGGACAAGACGTTCGGGAGGTTGGGTACCGAGAGGTGGGAATACAGGAAGCAGATATCACCCAATAGTCCCTGTATCTCCCTGTGCGTCCGTAAGTGGTGTTTGTGGTAATAATTCAGTGTTTATTGTTCTGTGAGCGGCATTTATTTATAAGATGTATTACCAGGAAGTAATACAGTGAGAGTTACCGCTCGTTTTCACGTATGTCCTGGGCACAGAGTTAAGATTACAAATAATACATGGATACAAATACAGTTACATAAGTGAACAGGGTATACATTATATACAAGACATTGCATGCACAGTTAGGGACAATATATATTATAGGCGTATGTAACAGTTACAGACAATATATATTATAGGCGTATGTAACAGTTACAGGCCAGATATTAAAATGTGTGACAGCCTTAGTTGTGAAAGAACTTAAACTGGTGGTGGATATGAGAGTCTCCGGTAGGTTGTTCCAGTTTTGGGGTGCACGGTAAGAGAAGGAGGAGCGGCCGGATACTTTGCTGAACCTTGGGACCATGAACAGTCTTTTGGAGTCAGATCTCAAGTGATAAGTGCTGCATGTGGTAGGGGTGAGGAGCTTGTTCAGATAGATGGGGGTCTTGCCCAGAAAGTATTTGAAGGCAAGACAGGAAAGATGAACTTTGCGCCTAGACTCGAGTGATGACCAATCTGGTTCTTTGAGCATTTCGCAGTGATGTGTGTTGTAGTTACATTGGAGGACAAAGCGGCATATTGAATTGTAGAGGGTGTCAAGTTTGCTTAAGTGAGTTTGGGGTGCTGTGCCATATACTATATCCCCATAGTGTATAATTGATATTAGCATCTGCTGTGCGATACACTTTCTGACCAGCGGGCTTACGGAGGATTTGTTCCTGTAAAGTACACCTAGTTTGGCATAGGTTTTGGATGTCAGAGTATCAATATGCAACCTAAATGTTAAATGGGAGTCAAACCATATGCCCATATTTAAAACTAGTGACCGTGGCTAGGATAGCGTTCGAGTTGGTTCCGATCTGTAGCTCCGTCATTGGTAACTTTAGAAATGTAGCCTTAGTCCCACATACCATTGTTACAGTCAGTGTTTCAATCAGTTTGGCATTGTACTGGCAACGCTACAGGGATATCAAATATATTTCTTTTAAAAATAGTAAGCTTTTTATTTCCTGTTTTTGTTTTAATGTTTACTGGTGACGTGCTGCCAAAGGTGCCTACAAATCAATAGGACATGTTATACAGCCCACCTTGTGATATGTCCTCGGGCTATGGGGAGGGAGCTCAGATAAATAGGAGACAGGACATTTAGGCAAATCTTTATATTTGAGCCCATATCTGCATATTATGAAACCGTGGCTGGAACACATAATCTGTAGGTGTGTGTCTGTTTCATTACACACGCCTCTCCCTAGTCTGCCTGCTGCTTTGTTGCAGGTGTATTCCCCTTATACATTATTCATAGTGCATGTGGCATATTTCATTAGTCACATTGTGTGCACCTGTCAGGATGTCTGTTGAATCATCACTGGGATCCTGACATTGATTTTGTTGACCGCAGCTCAAACATTGCATTGGAGTCTGAACAGGTGACTTTTGTATACAACATGTTATTAGCAGAATAACCTGCACAATGTCTGCTCGTAGATTTGAATTTGTTGTTTTTCTCTATTAGTTCTATAGAAACCTGCAGGGTATTTCTGATGTGAACGTGATCACCTTGCCATGCAGAAGGTCAGGGCGGTGTTTTGCTCCGCACAGTTCTTTTTCGTGTGTTCATTGATATATAATGGAACCCCCTGTGTGTTTTCTATTGCCAACCTTCACCCAATGGAAGTAGAGGCATTGTGGCATGTGGAAGATTCACTACAAATTCGTGACAATCTCGCTAAACATAGGACAGTTTGAGATCATATAGTGACCAAGTAATTTAAATTAAAAGGTTTCCCTGGCGTGGGGAAAATAGCCACTGACCAGAGACATTGATGTCAGTGACCGCGCCGGTGGATCCATGTCCTACCTCCTTGTTGTGTTCATGGTGGTGGCTGATTTTAGAAAGTGGTAAATATGTCCAGTAATCACTGGAGTAATACTTCAAGATAACCGCGTGACAACCGCGTAATAACCTCAAGATAACTGCGTGATAACCGCGTGATAACCTCAAGATAACTGCGTGATAACCGCGTGATAACCGCGTGACAACCGCGTGATAACCTCAAGATAACTGCGTGATAACCGCGTGATAACCGCGTGACAACCGCGTGACAACCGCGTGATAACCGCGTGACAACCGCGTGATAACGCGTGATAACTGTGTGACAACCGCGTGATAACCGCGTGATAACTGTGTGACAACCGCGTGATAACCGCGTGATAACCGCTTGCTTTTAGTGGGGTGAAGGAAAGAAACAGATTGTTAAAGACATTGCTGCCTTAAGTCCTTCACTGCAAGAGCAAAGATGTGCGGTTAAGTGCATGCAAGATAATGGCGAGATGCCGCTTCTGCGCGCGGCGGTGCCTGCCGTACTTTTACGGTGCTTGTGGTTAGTGTGGCCTGGTAATTCATGTAAAAATAAACTTTACCATCTTCCTTAAAGTAACAAATAAAAGTGTGACCCTGGATTCATTATTTAATTGTTTCATAAAATGTTGAACCCTTAACACGTTTGCTGCCAGATAAACCCGCAATGTATTGTGAAGCAATGTGTTAAGGGCCCCCCTGGCTACCAAGCAGTTAAACTGCGGCATTACTCACCGGTAATGTGCTGGGATTGGCTTCACCATAGAAAACACATCAACTCTATTTTACAAGTCATTTTTGTAAATTTTCTGCCCTGTGATATGACAGAATCTCATAGTCATATTATGTTAGAATATTTTAGATTCGCCCAGTTCTGTGACGAGGTGATACATGGGGAGTGGGATCTGTCCTGTGACGAGGTGATACATGGGGAGTGGGATCTGTTCTGTGACGAGGTGATACATGGGGAGTGGGATCTGTACTGTGACGAGGTGATACATGGGGAGTGGGATCTGTTCTGTGACGAGGTGATACATGGGGAGTGGGATCTGTTCTGTGACGAGGTGATACATGGGGAGTGGGATCTGTTCTGTGACGAGGTGATACATGGGGAGTGGGATCTGTTCTGTGACGAGGTAATACATGGGGAGTGGGATCTGTCCTGTGACGAGGTGATACATGGGGAGTGAGATCTGTTCTATGACGAGGTGATACATGGGGAGTGGGATCTGTTCTGTGACGAGGTGATACATGGGGAGTGGGATCTGTCCTGTGACGAGGTGATACATGGGGAGTGGGATCTGTCCTGTGACGAGGTGATACATGGGGAGTGGGATCTGTTCTGTGACGAGGTGATACATGGGGAGTGGGATCTGTTCTGTGACGAGGTGATACATGGGGAGTGGGATCTGTTCTGTGACGAGGTGATGCATGGGGAGTGGGATCTGTTCTGTGACGAGGTGATACATGGGGAGTGGGATCTGTTCTGTGACGAGGTGATACATGGGGAGTGGGATCTGTTCTGTGACGAGGTGATACATGGGGAGTGGGATCTGTCCTGTGACGAGGTGATACATGGGGAGTGAGATCTGTTCTATGACGAGGTGATACATGGGGAGTGGGATCTGTTCTGTGACGAGGTGATACATGGGGAGTGGGATCTGTCCTGTGACGAGGTGATACATGGGGAGTGAGATCTGTTCTGTGACGAGGTGATATATGGGGAGTGGGATCTGTTCTGTGACGAGGTGATACATGGGGAGTGGGATCTGTCCTGTGACGAGGTGATACATGGGAAGTGAGATCTGTTCTATGATGAGGTGATACATGGGGAGTGGGATCTGTCCTGTGACGAGGTGATACATGGGGAGTGGGATCTGTCCTGTGACGAGGTGATACATGGGGAGTGAGATCTGTTCTATGACGAGGTGATACATGGGGAGTGGGATCTGTTCTGTGACGAGGTGATACATGGGGAGTGGGATCTGTTCTGTGATGAGGTGATACATGGGGAGTGGGATCGGTTCTGTGACGAGGTGATGCATGGGAAGTGGGATCTGTTCTGTGACGAGGTGATACATGGGGAGTGGGATCTGTTCTATGACGAGGTGATACATGGGGAGTGAGATCTGTTCTGTTACGAGGTGATACATGGGGAGTGGGATCTGTTCTATGACGAGGTGATACATGGGGAGTGGGATCTGTTCTTTGACGAGGTGATAAATGGGGAGTGGGATCTGTTTTGTGATGAGGTGATACATGGGGAGTGGGATCTGTTCTGTGACGAGGTGATACATGGGGAGTGGGATCTGTCCTGTGACGAGGTGATACATGGGGAGTGAGATCTGTTCTGTGACGAGGTGATACATGGGGAGTGGGATCTGTCCTGTGACGAGGTGATACATGGGGAGTGGGATCTGTTCTGTGACGAGGTGATACATGGGGAGTGAGATCTGTTCTGTGATGAGGTGATACATGGGGAGTGGGATCTGTTCTGTGACGAGGTGATACATGGGGAGTGGGATCTGTTCTATGACGAGGTGATACATGGGGAGTGAGATCTGTTCTGTTACGAGGTGATACATGGGGAGTGGGATCTGTTCTATGACGAGGTGATACATGGGGAGTGGGATCTGTTCTTTGACGAGGTGATAAATGGGGAGTGGGATCTGTTTTGTGACGAGGTGATACATGGGGAGTGGGATCTGTTCTATGACGAGGTGATACATGGGGAGTGGGATCTGTTCTGTGACGAGGTGATACATGGGGAGTGAGATCTGTTCTGTGACGAGGTGATACATGGGGAGTGGGATCTGTTCCGTGACGAGGTGATACATGGGGAGTGGGATCTGTTCTGTAACAAGGTGATACATGGGGAGTGGGATCTGTCCTGTGACGAGGTGATACATGGGGAGTGGGATCTGTCCTGTGATGAGGTGATACATGGGGAGTGGGATCTGTTCTGTGACGAGGTGATACATGGGGAGTGGGATCTGTTTTGTGACGAGGTAAGACATGAGGTGGGATCTGTTTTGTGATGAGGTGATACATGGGGTGGGATCTGTTTTGTGACGAGGTTGTACATGGGGAGTGGGATCTGTTTTGTGACGAGGTGATACATGGGGAGTGAGATCTGTTTTGTGACGAGGTGATACATGGGGAGTGGGATCTGTTCTGTGACGAGGTGGTACATGGGGAGTGGGATCTGTTCTGTGACGAGGTGTTTGGTAAATGAAATGTATAAGGAGTGTATTCTAGTTATTCATGTGGTTTTTTTTAAATTAACACGCTTAATACCTGTACACACCAACAAGACACAAAGAGACCCTGATGCTACATCCGATATAACAAATTGTTTAGTACATAACTGTCTGTTTTTTCTTCTCAGAAGTTTGGGTCATTCAGTTAAATCCTTTGGCCAAAACATTTTGGCCCCATTTGTGTGCCGCCACGTCACAGTGCTGCCACGTCACGGTACCACCACGTCACAGTCCCGCTACATTAGTGGGCCGCCACGTTTGTGTGCCGCCACGTCACGTGATAGAGAGGATGCCAATCGGATATTGAGGGGAAGGGCATTCCAGAGGTGCGGGGCAGTCAGTGAGAAAGATTTATGGCGGGAGAGGGCTTTAGATACAAAGGGGGTAGAGAGAAGACATCATTGAGAAGAGTCGGGATGGTGCATAGCGAGATATTAGGGCTGAGATGTAAGGAGGGGCAGAGGAGTGTAAAGCTTTAAAAGTGAGGAGGAGAATTGAGTGTGTGATACGAGATTTGATAGGAAGCCAGGAGAGGGATTTCAGCAGAGGAGACGCTGAGACAGATTTAGGAAAGAGTAGAGTGATTCTGGCAGCAGCGTTTAGGATAGATTGTAGGGGAGACAGGTGAGAGGCAGGAAGGCCGGACAGCAGGAGGTTACAGTAATCAAGACGGAAGAGAATGTCTACTGTCTATCTAGGTCCTGGGATAATTTGTTTAATAGGCAGGACCAAGCGTCCATCTGCCAGCAGAATCCCATGACACCCTGGGCCAGCCTGGGTATTTTGGTCCACGGGACCGATACCTTTGGGCAGATCCACTCCATGTGGAGGAAATCTGCTCTCTGCTCGCAGCCCTTCATGCTGCGACAGGACCCTGGGTGCATCCTCCAGAGCCACACCGAGGTTAAACGTTTTGTTTTTTACATTTTATTTTTTTTAAATTACAGGATTGATCAGGGGGTCTCCTGAGCTGAACTAATTTCATCTCTGGGGACCCCCTGCATCCAGAGATACCTCCATAGGGAGTGACAGTATCTCCTGCAGCTAGGGAACTGTGTGCCCAATATAATGGGGGCTTTAAATGTCCGCTGGCCAATAGGAAGCCATGATGTCATCCGGTGCAGCTTCCTATTGGCCAGCATCACCAAGACATTTAAACTGCACTGAGATACGGGCACCATAACAGAGGTATCTCTGGAGGCATGGGGTCTCCGGAGCTGAAATTAACGCCGTGCAGTGCTGCGGACCCCCTGTTTCAATCCCGTAATAACAACGCAATATAGCGTGTTCTGCAGCTTTTAGTAACATGTACAGCAGCTTGTAGGGGTTTTCCTTAGTGCTTGTACAGATGGATGTTTTGGGATGTGACTATTTTAATTTTAATTGCAGTGCATGCAAGGGTGTGGGGGTCATGGAATATTGAAATAGGATATTTGCTTATGTGACATGCATGTGTAAATATTGCAGATACCCTTCAGAACAGCTTAGTTTGTGCAAGCCTAATGACAGTAATACACACACTGTCTTTGTATGTGCAAGGTAGGTAGTGGGTTTTCCCATGTACATGTACAATGACGGCACACAAGATGAAACTGAACATGCCACTAAAAGTAACAAATACTGGACTCTGCATCACCCTGTATATGGGACAATTTTTGTCTAGAACCATAGCACACCTCATTGAAGCATGAAATACCAGTATACAGTATTAGATGCCTTCAGAGGCCTGTGAATGGAAATAACATCATGTATATCTGCTGCCAGGGAAAACACTCAGCTTCTCCCTCTGCAAACAGCAATATCTATTGCTGACGCCAATGCCTGGTGTGGCCCTGCGGGTGTCCAACGCTTGGTGTGGCCCTGCGGGTGTCCAATGCTTGGTGCGGCCCTGCGGGTGTCCAATGCTTGGTGTGGCCCTGCGGGTGTCCAATGCTTGGTGTGGCCCTGCGGGTGTTCAATTCTTGGTGCGGCCCTGCGGGTGTCCAATGCTTGGTGCGGCCCTGCGGGTGTCCAATGCTTGGTGCGGCCCTGCGGGTGTCCAATCCTTTGTGCGGCCCTGCGGGTGTCCAATGCTTGGTGCGGCCCTGCGGGTGTCCAATGCTTGGTGCGGCCGTGTGGGTGTCCAATGCTTGGTGTGGCCCTGCGGGTGTCCAATGCTATAGGAAAGGAATACAAGTATTTGTGTTCTTACCATTCTGACGTGGAAGTGGAAGGGGAAAGGGAAGTGGAAGGGGAAAGGAAGTGAGGGACAATGGCATTCTGTGTTGGAAGTGTCTTTTGACAGAGGCAAAGTAGGGAAGACATGTTTGATAGACAGGAAGCGATTGTCTGTACAGTGCAGAGCGCAGGAGCGGGTCTCTGCAACCTGTACTGTACACCAGACTTGTATAAACTCTGCACAATACAAAATGGGATCTGGTCCTAGCCCTGACTTAAAACCAGCAGCTTTACAAACAATGACCAGTTTACTACTTTCCTGAAGCCCACAGAATAAACCCACTCCCGGCTTAATAATAATAGTAATATTATACTGACACATTGTGGGTTACACCCGGAATCGTCCTCACTGAATTACACAGACATCTTACATCTAGCAGCCTTGTACACTGCCTTTATACAGGGCACACACGCTTTTATTTTTAGGTTCAGGGTCCTCAGACGTGGCTGGTAACTCTGCTTCTCTGAGCTCTCTTTGTCTCTATACATGAGACTTGCCCATCCCACATCCTTCATCAGCACAGGCACGGCCTGTCCCCTTGAAGAGGCACATTCTGTCTGACAGATCTCAGTTCAGCTCACAAGCCGCAGGCTGCACGGTTTTACCCATTACTGGAAGCTTTTGTAAGCCGCCGATTATATAAAACACATAATTGATTCTGTCACAATACAATGGGGGGATTTAAGGATTTGAACCTATACGAAATAAGCAACTCCTGTGGAAAGATGGAGCTAAGTATACAGTATGTAGGGTGCATATATCACAGAGTCCAATACTGGGGGGGGGGGGGGGCATTGTGCTGCAAGAATAGCACCACATTTAGTGATGAAATAACACCCTTTGAAAGCAGCTGCTGCCCCCCCCCCCCCCCCCCATGTTAATCTGGGGAAGTACGTATTTTTCCTCCGGTTTTGCAGGTGGGATATTTGTGCGGAACCCCCCGTGGAGTTTTCTGATTTCTCGGAATTCCTAACAGTAGCACAATGTCAAAAATGATAACTCGTCAGGCCAAATAAGACCCGCGGCTCCCTTATGGGAGCGGAGGCATTCTTCCAATCACGCGTTTTGAAGATGAGACCGGTCTGACCTCAGATCCACATATTTTGGGCAAACGTTTTGTTTTGTGCTGGATAATACAGATCCCATTCTGCTTTGTAAGAAAAGAGTTTCTCTAAGTATAGCCGGGCCCTGTCCCATCACAAGGCCCATACATAGATCAGTGGCCAATTATATGAAACCAAAATCAAATGACAAAAATCTTCCAGCCATGCCAGACAAGCTGTGTTTGTAGTTAGAGTGGTAGTGAGCAGCACTGTACATACTGCATGCAGACGGGTACAGCACCGTTCCTACTTGTGTAATATGGATTTGGCAAAGTTCCTTAAGTTCCACGGTTGTGATACCTTTTGATGGACTAACATAGGTGGATATAGAGGTCTCTTCATCAGATGAAGCTTATGAGCAGAATAACCTTGTACGATTCCTATGTTGGTTCATTGATTAACCCATGAAGTGTCTGACTCTTTCTGGCACTGACACTGCTCAGTGAACATCTAAACAGTGTTACAATACATATGAAATGACGCTGTGTAGGGGTTTCATGGCATCCTAGTATATTTTGTGGTGGCGGCATCATAAACAGCAGATGGAAAGTCTTATTTAGTAGCATACTGTTTGCACATCAGGATGAGGAAGAATCAATCAAATGTAATTGCAAGTGTGCCATTGCAAGCAGCTTTCCGCTGCAAAACAGGGATGGACGTTTTGTTAATCCAGCAGCCGCTTAATATAGCTCTGTTTCAGTATCATTCCACTTAGAAAACCAATATCTCAAAGATTTCAAAATGTTGACCTTTTACAAAGAAGTATTTTGGCCTTTTATGTAATAATATATATATATATATATATATATATATATATATATATATATATATATATATATATATATATACACACACAGTGGTTGACAAATCACCAAAAAATCTACTCGCCACACAAAAAAATCTACTCGCCACCTAGTACCAAACGTGTGCTGCTTGGGCCAATATTTACTCGCCCGGGGGTTAAATCCACTCACCCGGGGCGAGCAAATGTATAGGTTTGTCGAACACTGTATATATATATATATATATATATATATATAAGAAATGACAAGGCACAATATGCAACCCTTGTGTTACCTTACATTGTAGCTCTGGGGCTGGTAATTTTACACCATGTATTATTATATCTGTAATCGTTCCACGTAACATGTTCTTTGATTACTTTTTCTTTTCACTGCAGTTTCACCTCTTAAGTGAAGAAATGAATCATTCCAAGAGTATGTTTGTATTGCATACAGAAAACAAAGCAGTGGCAATGCACATCCAGTATTACAAATGATTCCCTTCCGCACTTACACACGCGTCTTCTACTCATACAGTATGGGTCATTTCCTTTCATCTTTTGCAGGAACATGTTGCTCAGCCGCCCGTGTTTTGCTCAGAAGATGGAAGTGAATACCACATACTTATGAGAAGAAAACACATATATAAGTGAACTAAATCATTTCTAAATGTTAGATTGGGGTGTCTTGGTTTACTGCTGTATATTGGAGGTAACTTTCCCAGTAACGCCCCAGTTTTATCCATATATAATACTATGGGACTGGGGTTTCAGCTTGCTAACATTGTGTATGTCTAATTGTTTATTGAATACAGAACAGAAGTTATATAACTTTCAAAGCATTGTAAGGACAAGCGTTTTACGTAATGCATCTTATAATCGTCAGCACATCAAGGTGTATTCGCCCATCCTCATATATTCCTTGTTTGTTTACTTATTCTAACCGTATCATCACATAATAATCTTCTTCTTACACCTTCATTCTGCACTTTCTAGTAAATCAACATCGCAAGCAGTTAAAGATCCGGGCAGCTCCATGACTAAGATTTGCCCTAATTCTGGGGTTGCTGATCAGTATACTGTATGTGTTCTCTGTGTAATCAGACCATGCCTAAGGATGGGTGCACCTTACATACCTGCCTGCTCTGCCTGTTTACCTGTAGGAATGTTGATGCATGGGAGTGTTACTGATTCATTGGGTTAAATGTGACCAAAATAAAGTGCAACCCTCCCATTTATAAATAGTTTCATTTCAATATAATGCAGATGTTCTAGCTGTGGTATGAACAGAGAATAATGGTGACTAACCAAAGGAAACGGCAAATGTGCAGGCATCACTGAGTCACAGGAAACAGCTCTGTGTGCTGATTTCCGTGTGTGTGTGTGTGTGTGTGTGTGTGTGTGTGTGTGTGTGTGTGTGTGTGTGTGTGTGTGTGTGTGTGTTGTGTGTGTGTGTGTGTAGCTCTGTGTAGCTCTGTGGGCTGATTTCCGTGTGTGTGTGTGTGTGTGTTGTGTGTGTGTGTGTGTGTGTGTGTGTAGCTCTGTGTGCTGATTTCCGTGTGTGTGTGTGTGCCACAGAGAGACGAGCCCTATAACGGCTACCAGCCCTGGCACTTAACCTCGTTGGATGGTGAAACTGCATTGGTTATGAGGCTAACCTCATAATATATTTCATTATACCCCTCTCCTAAAACAGCCCCCCTGCCCAGCCACCCCTTCTAATTCCCAGTACGTTGAGAAATATGCAACTAGAAACAAAAGGCAAAAGCTGAGGTTGTTATAAATATATGTTGTGCAAAGTAACTGGCTCTGTTTTTGAGTTCAGCTGACATCAGGCGCCAACGAGTACTAGAGGGGGTGTTCCTCCCGTACCCTACTGCATATTTGGCAGAATAGCCGCAGACAGAACCAGCTCAGGATATAACGTTCACTCAAAACACTTCTTGGAAACACAATTGGAGCCAATGAATTGGCAACTCTCCTTTACAGCCCTCGGACTGCGGGAGGGACAGCTACACATTGCTCTGCAGCACGTTGCTAGCACATCTGGAAGTGAAGAGGTTAACCTCCCTGGCCCACATGAGACCCGTCAGGCTTACTAACTGGGAGCGCAGGAAAGACTCCGCAGAACTTCGATGAGGGAACTGGCAGCAACTGGGGTATTCCCCTAAACACTTTCTGTTACTTAAATTGTGTTTTGATTTGAATTCAAATGAAGAAGCGGTTCATGCGCAATCTCATTCCTCAAATACAATGCACAGTCAGAACTAATCCTAACCCGGGCACAGAACTAATCCTAACCCGGGCGCAGAACTAATCCTAACCCGGGCACAGAACTAATCCTAACCCGGACACAGAACTAATCCTAACCCGGGCGCAGAACTAATCCTAACCCGAGTGTCAGAACTAATCCTAACCCGGGCACAGAACTAATCCTAACCCGGGCGCAGAACTAATCCTAACCCGAGTGTCAGAACTAATCCTAACCCGGGCGCAGAGCTAATCCTAACCCGAGTGTCAGAACTAATCCTAACCCAGGCGTCAGAACTAATCCTAACCCGGGCGCAGAACTAATCCTAACCCGGGCGTCAGAACCAATCCTAACCTGGGCGTCAGAACTAATCCTAACCCGGGCACAGAACCAATCCTAACCCGGGCACAGAACTAATCCTAACCCGGGCATCAGAACTAATCCTAACCCGGGCACAGAACTAATCCTAACCCGGGCGTCAGAACTAATCCTAACCCTGGCGCAGAACTAATCCTAACCCAGGCGTCAGAACTAATCCTAACCCGGGCGCAGAACTAATCCTAACCCGGGCGTCAGAACTAATCCTAACCCAGTCGTCAGAACTAATCCTAACCCGGGCACAGAACTAATCATAACCCAGACACAGAACTAATCCTAACCCGGGCGTCAGAACCAATCCTAACCCATAACCCGGGCGTCAGAACTAATCCTAACCCGGGCGTCAGAACTAATCCTAACCCTGGCGCAGAACTAATCCTAACCCGGGCACAGAACTAACCCTAACCCGGGCGTCAGAACTAACCCTAACCCGGGCGTCAGAACTAATCCTAACCCGGGTGTCAGAACTAATCCTAACCCGGGCGCAGAACTAATCCTAACCCGGGCGTCAGAACTAATCCTAACCCGGTCGTCAGAACTAATCCTAACCCGGGCACAGAACTAATCATAACCCAGGCGCAGAACTAATCCTAACCCGGGCGTCAGAACTAATCCTAACCCGGTCGTCAGAACTAATCCTAACCCGGGCACAGAACTAATCATAACCCAGACACAGAACTAATCCTAACCCGGGCGTCAGAACCAATCCTAACCCATAACCCGGGCGTCAGAACTAACCCTAACCCGGGCGTCAGAACCAATCCTAACCCGTGCGCAGAACTAATCCTAACCCGGGCGCAGAACTAATCCTAACCCGGGCGTCAGAACTAATCCTAACCCGTTCGTCAGAACTAATCCTAACCCGGGCACAGAACTAATCATAACCCAGGCGCAGAACTAATCCTAACCCGGGCGTCAGAACTAATCCTAACCCGGGCGTCAGAACTAATCCTAACCCGGGCGCAGAACTAATCCTAACCCGGGCACAGAACTAACCCTAACCCGGGCGTCAGAACTAACCCTAACCTGGGCGTCAGAACTAACCCTAACCTGGGCGTCAGAACTAATTCTAACCCGGGCGCAGAACTAATCCTAACCCGGGCGTCAGAACTAATCCTAACCCGGGCACAGAACTAATCATAACCCAGACACAGAACTAATCCTAACCCGGGCGTCAGAACCAATCCTAACCCATAACCCGGGCGTCAGAACTAACCCTAACCCGGGCGTCAGAACCAATCCTAACCCGTGCGCAGAACTAATCCTAACCCGGGAGTCAGAACCAATCCTAACCCGGGCACAGAACTAACCCTAACCCGGGAGTCAGAACCAATCCTAACCCGGGCACAGAACTAACCCTAACCCGTGCGTCAGAACTAACCCTAACCTGGGCGTCAGAACTAATCCTAACCCGGGTGTCAGAACTAATTCTAACCCGGGCGCAGAACTAATCCTAACCCGGTCGTCAGAACTAATCCTAACCCGGGCACAGAACTAATCATAACCCAGACACAGAACTAATCCTAACCCGGGCGTCAGAACCAATCCTAACCCATAACCCGGGCGTCAGAACTAACCCTAACCCGGGCGTCAGAACCAATCCTAACCCGTGCGCAGAACTAATCCTAACCCGGGAGTCAGAACCAATCCTAACCCGGGCACAGAACTAACCCTAACCCGGGAGTCAGAACCAATCCTAACCCGGGCACAGAACTAACCCTAACCCGTGCGTCAGAACTAATCCTAACCCGGGTGTCAGAACTAATCCTAACCCGGGCGCAGAACTAATCCTAACCCGGGAGTCAGAACTAATCCTAACCCGGGCACAGAACTAATCCTAACCCGGGAGTCAGAACTAATCCTAACCCGGGCGTCAGAACTAATCCTAACCCGGTCGTCAGAACTAATCCTAACCCGGGCACAGAATTAATCATAACCCAGGCGCAGAACTAATCCTAACCCGGGCGTCAGAACTAATCCTAACCCGGTCGTCAGAACTAATCCTAACCCGGGCACAGAACTAATCATAACCCAGACACAGAACTAATCCTAACCCGGGCGTCAGAACCAATCCTAACCCATAACCCGGGCGTCAGAACTAACCCTAACCCGGGCGTCAGAACCAATCCTAACCCGTGCGCAGAACTAATCCTAACCCGGGCGCAGAACTAATCCTAACCCGGGCGTCAGAACTAATCCTAACCCGGTCGTCAGAACTAATCCTAACCCGGGCACAGAACTAATCATAACCCAGGCGCAGAACTAATCCTAACCCGGGCGTCAGAACTAATCCTAACCCGGGCGTCAGAACTAATCCTAACCCGGGCGTCAGAACTAATCCTAACCCGGGCGCAGAACTAATCCTAACCCGGGCACAGAACTAACCCTAACCCGGGCGTCAGAACTAACCCTAACCTGGGCGTCAGAACTAATTCTAACCCGGGCGCAGAACTAATCCTAACCCGGGCGTCAGAACTAATCCTAACCCGGTCGTCAGAACTAATCCTAACCCGGGCACAGAACTAATCATAACCCAGACACAGAACTAATCCTAACCCGGGCGTCAGAACCAATCCTAACCCATAACCCGGGCGTCAGAACTAACCCTAACCCGGGCGTCAGAACCAATCCTAACCCGTGCGCAGAACTAATCCTAACCTGGGAGTCAGAACCAATCCTAACCCGGGCACAGAACTAACCCTAACCCGGGCGCAGAACTAATACTAACCCGGGCGCAGAACTAATCCTAATCCTAACCCGGGAGTCAGAACCAATCCTAACCCGGGCACAGAACTAACCCTAACCCGGGCGTCAGAACTAACCCTAACCCGGGCACAGAACTAATCCTAACCCGGGCACAGAACTAATCATAACCCAGACACAGAACTAATCCTAACCCGGGCGTCAGAACTAATCCTAACCCGGGAGTCAGAACCAACCCTAACCCTAACCCGGGCGTCAGCACTAATCCTAACCCAGACACAGAACTAATCCTAACCCGGGCGTCAGAACTAATCCTAACCCGGGCGCAGAACCAATCCTAACCCTAACCCGGGCGTCAGAACCAATCCTAACCCTAACCCGGGCGTCAGAACTAATCCTAATCCGGGCGCAGAACCAATCCTAACCCTAACCCGGGAGTCAGAACCAATCCTAACCCGGGCGCAGAACCAATCCTAACCCTAACCCGGGCGTCAGAACTAATCCTAACCCGGGAGTCAGAACCAATCCTAACCCTAACCCGGGCACAGAACTAATCCTAACCCGGGCACAGAACTAATCCTAACCCGGGCGTCAGAACCAATCCTAGCCCTAACCCGGGCGTCAGAACTAATCATAACCCGGGCGCAGAACCAATCCTAACCCGGGCGTCAGAACTAATCCTAACCCGGCACAGAACTAATCGTAACCCGGGCACAGAACTAATCCTAACCCGGCACAGAACTAATCCTAACCCGGCACAGAACTAATCGTAACCCGGGCGTCAGAACTAATCCTAACCCGGCACAGAACCAATCCTAACCCGGGCACAGAACTAATCCTAACCTCTTCAATACTGAACAGATTTGATGTTTGTTCCCTCTAACGATAAAGAGATTAACCCTTAGACCCAGAGAGTCTAGCAATGCAGAGCAATAGGTTACAGGGCACCTCCGCGGGAGTCACGGCCAGAACTGAAGGGTTACATTTGGATAATAGCAGAAATATGAATTTCAACATTTATAGTAATTATCCCTCTTATTAAAAGCGGTGTATTGAAGTCATTCCAAATGAGCTGAAGTAGAAAGTGGGTTTATAATGTAGACAATGTGGGTTTCTGTTTTTCACGTACAATGTCCTTTTATTCAGATAATGACCGTTTCATCTTTCTATATCTTTTAGCTTCTTCTTCTCACACGATGGCCGAGCTGTCTCAGGATGAGTTTGAAACCTGTGTGGAGACTGCTGAGGCCTGGATCCGAGCTATCCACGAACGGCTGAAAATTAACGACAACACCCAGGGTCCCAGATCTGCCCTGGAATGCAGACTCCGAGAGACCGAGGTGAGACCCCGCAGAGGTCCTCGGACGCGCATAGTGCTTATTCGTCCCTTCACGGGGTAACGCGCAAGAACTGGCCTTAATTCTTCTTCAGGTTAATGGGAGTGGACACCCTGCTCAGGTGTGTTACCCTGTATTGGGGTTTGATGGATCTGGGGGTCGGAGCACTTTGTTTTAAATCAGGGTCTCAAACGTTCCCATTTGCAGATTACATCAGTGTTGATAACTGTGCGGAATAAAAGCGTGCTCGTACTGTAGTCATCTTCATCCATATATTTTACAAATAGCTGCAAAGTTATTATTTTTATTACTATTATTGAATCCCTTCCTGCCGCACAAATCGAACCAGCGGGTTTCATTTCCTGAGCTTTTTTTATTTTTATTTATAGACATTTTTTACAGAAATTATAAAAAAAACAAAACAATTTTACTGCGTGTGGTTTGTGCAGCTTTGGGATTGTTGCATTTTTTGCTTCCTTATTTATATACAGAACACTTTACAACAGCCGGGTGCATTGTGTACACCGTGATACTTTGTTACTGTGCTGTACAGACAGCCGGGTGCATTGTGTACACGTGATACTTTGTTACTGTGCTGTACTGACAGCCGGGTGCATTGTGTACACCGTGATACTTTGTTACTGTGCTGTACAGAAAGATAAAATAGCCCTAAACAATAGTGCTGATTGGGCACTGGGAAGATTAGGGAACATGTAGGAGGCGAGTGCAGAGGTACGACTAGGGGACATATATTGGGGACAATAAACCTTAGCTTTTATTCAAACAATACAGCTTTTAGGCAGCTCACAGAATAAACAAACAGCCTATCCCCCTGTAAGGGCTAACTCACTCTCGTGGTCTCTATCTGCGGGCTGGGAGGATACACCCCTTGTCCACCTATCCCTGTGTAAGGACTGACTCACCCATCCCAGTCCCTATCTGCATGGCCGGGAGGATAGGCCTCTTACCCACCTATTCCTGTTAAGGACTGATTCACACTTCATAGTCCCTCTCTGCAGGGCTGGGACCCCCTGCAGCATAAGTAGGAGGCTTTTCTCCCTGTCTGATCAGCTTCACACCTCCCATGTGCTAGAGACCCCCTGCAGTGTAAGGCTAAGGCCGCGCTGCCGCACACCACGCGCCCGCACTGCAGACAGGCGGCACGTGGAGAGGCACTTGGGGCTTTTTCCGGTCCAAAGGGATCATTTTTGCGAGTGGGGGGCGGAGGGGCGTGGCCAAACGGGTCGGGGGGGGGGGCGGCCATGATGGGGGGGCGCGGCCATGACGTGAGGGGGTGGGAACGCCCCTCAGCCGTTCAGCCCAGCAACTGTTCAGCCCCTCAGCCACTCAACTGTTCAGCCCCTCAGCCCCTCAACTGTTCAGCCCCTCAACTGTTCAGCCCCTCAGCTGTTTAGCCCCTCAACTCCTCAGCCGCTCACACACACAGACAGGCACTCATGCACTCAGGCACACACATACACACACACAGACAGGCACTCATGCACTCAGGCACACACATACACACACACAGACAGGCACTCACGCACTCAGGCACACACATACACACACACAGACAGGCACTCACGCACTCAGGCACACACATACACACACACAGACAGGCACTCACGCACTCAGGCACACACATACACACACACAGACAGGCACTCATGCACTCAGGCACACACATACACACACACAGACAGGCACTCACGCACTCAGGCACACACATACACACACACAGACAGGCACTCACGCACTCAGGCACACACATACACACACACAGACAGGCACTCATGCACTCAGGCACACACATACACACACACAGACAGGCACTCACGCACTCAGGCACACACATACACACACACAGACAGGCACTCACGCACTCAGGCACACACATACACACACACAGACAGGCACTCACGCACTCAGGCACACACATACACACACACAGACAGGCACTCATGCACTCAGGCACACACATACACACACACAGACAGGCACTCATGCACTCAGGCACACACATACACACACACAGACAGGCACTCATGCACTCAGGCACACACATACACACACACAGACAGGCACTCACGCACTCAGGCACACACATACACACACACAGACAGGCACTCATGCACTCAGGCACACACATACACACACACAGACAGGCACTCATGCACTCAGGCACACACATACACACACACAGACAGGCACTCATGCACTCAGGCACATACATACACACACACAGACAGGCACTCACGCACTCAGGCACACACATACACACACACAGACAGGCACTCACGCACTCAGGCACACACATACACACACACAGACAGGCACTCATGCACTCAGGCACACACATACACACACACAGACAGGCACTCACGCACTCACAAATAAACACGGTGGGTGGTTTGGGGTGAATCGGAGCAGGGGGGGAATCGGAAGGGGAACCCCCCCCAAAAGGAGAGAATCTGTGGGAGGGAGCAGGGGGGACTTCCTTGGTGCTGCAGAGTTTATTTAAAATCGCTGCTTTCCCTCCACACTCTCCTCCCCGCTCCCCGAAGCCTCCCCTCCTCATTGGCTCACAGCCACACCACGTGACGCGTCGACGCTTGGGATTACAATTCTCTTGAATCCCCTGGCGGCTGACGCGTCACAGCGTGTAGTGAGCTGTGCAGTGAGGGGGGACCGGGACCGGCTCGGGAGGATTCCCC
Organism: Ascaphus truei; assembly: GCF_040206685.1. Lineage (NCBI taxonomy): Eukaryota > Metazoa > Chordata > Amphibia > Anura > Ascaphidae > Ascaphus > Ascaphus truei. The sequence goes on from NC_134491.1 coordinate 41,144,448, forward strand.
TGCTGGTGGGGTACGCTCGTGCGGCCGCCCACACCGCCGGGTGCAGCGGGTCCCAGCGGGTCCCAGCCCTAAGCAGGAACCTTTCTCCCTGTCTGATCAGCACCCACCTCCCCTGTGCTAGAGACCCCCTGCAGTGTAAGCAGGAACCCTTCTCCCTGGCTGATCAGCACCCACCTCCCCTGTGCTAGAGACCCCCTGCAGTGTAAGCAGGAACCTTTCTACCTGACTGATGAGCACACATCTCCCCTGTGCTAGAGACCCCCTGCAGTGTAAGCAGGAACTTTTCTCCCTGACTGATGAGCCAGGTGGAGACTGACTAATTGTCTGTAGCTGCAATTACCAGCTCCCTGCTGGACTCATCAGCCAGGTACAGGCTTCCTATTTAGAGTATTTAGACAGGGGTTAAGGCGCTGTCACATACCTCCCCCATTTGTGGGTCGTTCTGGTTAGCCACGGCTGAAGCCCATCCCTCTACTCTCGAGATATACCTGTGGCTCGAATGAGATTGGTTGGAGGGAGAGAACCCCCAGTGACGCTGGGATTGCAGCCCTTTCTCCAGGTAACCAGTGTCTCTTACAGAAGGAGCTTGAAATCAGCGCGCTTTAGTCGCTCCAGGATGACTTCTCCCAAGCACAGGCTTTCTATGATGTGCTTAGCTTCCTCACTTCCGCAGAGGACTCTGCGCTCGAGGTCCTCTTTCCATTTTACCACGTCTTCTTTTAACCGCTACGCCACGAGTTTTTCCATGCGTCAGGCGATATTTTCTTCCCTGAGACTAGGGTGACCACCTGCATCGGGTTCAGTATCAATGATCGCGGGTGGTTCAACCTGGGTGGAGTTTTTTTCCACTCTGATTGACCCCCGTGGATCTCTGTTTTGTGGTCGATGGACTTATCGTCTTGGGCCTTGGGACGTATTACTTTTTCTACGCTGACCGATTCATCAATGTGTGTGGAAATCCCAAGTGATGTCTGGCGGGCTATCTCTGCTATAGTAGCACTGTTTTGAATCTCCTTCAGTTCCAGGGGACCCCGGTCTACAGCTATGATGATGCTCGTCTCCAATCAGGAAGCGGACCCGCAGGGCTGAGGTAGGGATGCAGAATAACCGACCAGAGCCCAGGGACAAAGTCCTGTTAGAGTATCCAAAGCCGGTAAGCAGGCAGCAGGTCAGGGCTGGCAGCAGTGTTGCAAAGTCCAGGAGGCAGGCAAAAAGTTAGGGCAGGCAGAAGGCAGAGATGTCGGGGTCACAGTCCGGGGTCAGCACCAGGGCAATCCAATCAGGCAAAAGGGTGAAGAGTGACAGCGTAGACAAACAGAAGCTGCAAAACTTAGGACTTTGCTTGGTGACTCCCACCAGGAACTGCAGCCTTATATAGCAGGCGGCCAGTAACCAAAATGGCCAAACTGGCCACAAAGGGCAGGCAAGCTGGAAAACACGAACTGCAGCAAAAGCCGGCACGGATCGGCAGAATCCTTACAACAGCTTTCTCATCCATCACGGGCATATCCACAACAAGTACGACCCCCTTATCCGTAGAGAGCGCATTTGTGTTTGGTTAAGGATACTTCCATTCCAGTACATCCATTTGCTTGTAGTTCTCCTCACACCCAACCGTTACCTCCCTTTTTTGTAGTTAGCAAACCTGTAGTCATGTGCCTTCTTGCAAAGACGAGATAGCTAGTGTTACATCTTTAGGGGCGTGATCACAGATACAGTTCTGTCTCATTCTAGCCAAAGGCTGAATCCTATTTTCATTGTGAGAAATCTGTATTGGACCATGGGGGCACGGTAACAGGACTGGATTTGTATTGTGCTTCTCAGTCATAATCCTGTTCTTCTTTCCTACATTTTGTGGAAAGCCGATTGTAGTACTGAGATGGCATTACGGGTGCGCTTATAGCAACTCACAGCTTGCTTGGTTGTGACGTAGGACCTATATCTGGATTGAATCACACAAGCAGCTTCCTTCATTTTCCTGTAGCATCTTTGTTGCAGACACTTCCTAACATTTGACTGGAATAAAATGACGCATTGCTTCAAATGTTCATCATTCTTTCTTTGTCGTTGCATTCTTCATATTGACTGGAGAAGACAGGCTGCTTTATTCTGGGGACACAGCTGACGAGTTTTCGTTCCTCTGTAGGCAGCCATTATGATGAGCACCCTCAAGACCTCCTCGTAGACCTCCTTCCATTTGCACACTTCATAGTTGAGACTCCAGGTCTCCTGGCGTGAGACTTTTAGCTCTAGGTTGAGGACGTGAAACTCCTTCTGAGAGACTTCAAGATCCATACTAAGACTATCTTTTTGAGAGACTTCCAGCTCCGACCCTAGACTCTGAAACTCTTTTTTAGAGCTTTCCAGTTCTGTGTGGAGATCGCTGATCTCCTGGTATGAGGCATCCATCACTATGCAGAGAGTATGAACCTCGCTCTGAGATATGTCCAACTCTGTGCAGAGACTGTTGACCACCTGGCGAGAGAAAAACCAGCTCTATATTGAGAGTATGGACCTCTTTCTGGAAGATCTCCCGCTCGGTACCTAGACTGAGAAACTCTTTGTGGGAGACTTCCAGCTCGGCATGGAGACCGTGGATCTCTATCCGAGAGACTTCAAGCTCTGTATTGAGGCTTTCAAACTCCTCTTAGAGAGCTCCCAAGCTCTGTACCAAGACTGAGAAACGTCTTCTGTGATAGTCCAAGCTCTTCACTGAGACAGAGGGCCTTCTTTTGAGCCTCCTCCTGCTTCTGCTTCCCGTCAGCAATAACTTCGTCAGAGCAGCTCTGTTTCTTGACCATGGCGGTAATAAAAGCGTCATTTTCAGCTCAGTCGTCATGTCTTCGAAGTTACTGTGTAAGCGATTCTCCGTGTTCATCACAGTCCCACAGTCAAAGGCAAGTGTGAGCAGACCACTCTGTAGCTCAGCGTTAGCTTCTATCTCCTTTACCAATCATTCATGGAGGAGATTACCGTCATGTCTGGTAGTTTGCAAAGCTGGTCAAGGATTGTAACTTATTTGTTCCAGCTTTGCTTCCCTGGTGTGGTTTGTTGAGAGTTTCTCCCTATCAGAACCAGAGAGACACTTTTTCGGGGTACACAACCTCTGCCTTGGGCCCTTTGGTGATTCTGCCATTCCCGGGACAAATCTTCCATTCACTCTAGGCTGCAGGACATCTCAGCCCCCTTATGATGTCACCGGGTCATCTGTGGACGTGTCTACAACTTGCATGGTAAGCTGAGAACCTCTTTTCTTTTTCCGCCTTTTTGCTTTGGACGACTCCGTCCCATCAGGGATACTGGGGTCGCCTTCTTTGTTTGAAACTTGAGCAGTTTCACTGCATCCACCATGCTTTTCTTGCAGTTGCCGTAGCTGGTGCAAATATTCGGCGTTCAGCTGGTCCTGTTCTTGATGCTACCAATCATATTCAATCTTAAAGACCGCTCTTTCCGGTCAGTTCAGGCAGCTCCCATCATCCTAGGCGTGTCTTGTGGGTGCACCGCGTTTCTAGGCCCACATAAGAGACATCCTCCTCCTCATCAGTATCCTCGTAGAACCGGAAGGGACACTCTTCAGTGTGGCTGGCTTCATTTCAGGAACCCCACATTTTGCACTCCATTTTGGCGGTATCCGGTGCATTCTTTCCCCTGACCTCGTGAGGCGCTATTCAAGTGATTTTCTCTGTATATGCTAGAACCCCAGCTGATAGTCCTACACGTGGGCAGACCACTTGCAGACTTCGTAGCTCTCCCAGGCGTCTCTGTAGACGTTTAATTTTTCTACCATTGTGGGTACATGAATTTGTAAGCTCCCGTAGTGAGTGACAGCTGTACCCCTCAAGCTGTCAGCACACACTCGGGGGCAGTTTGGGGCCTTATTAAGCTTGTGTTCCCTCCCTGCGAGCTCAGGACACTATACTGCATGGGGTCGGTCACAGTGTTTTGTTAGTGTTAACCTGATGAGTCGGCAGTAAGATTTATTAATTAGGGGTTCATGGGACAAATATTTGCTAGCAAGGGTGCACAGTGTAGTAACGGTTGGTAACCTCCAGCATAGAGTCGTGTGTGTCCTGTAACAATGTTTTCTCACACATTGACATATTTAGAATGTTTCATTGTTGTTTTGTTTTGTAAAGAGCATCGCTGTGCGTGTTCATAGCCGCTGCTGTAGGGAGATGCAGTGTTTGCTTTGACATTCTCCGCATTCTTTTGAAGTGCCACATAGAAGTTATCATGAGGAACCTGCATGTTCGTGCTCAAAAAACAACTTTTTTATGAGGGAAAAAAAGGAGTCCTGGCATTTTCTGTGCTCTTATACGATCATCACATGGGGATAGTTTCTCGGAGTTTCCCGCAGATTTATCAGGGTAAAAGCAGGGGTATTTGGTTTCCTTGTATCTGGTGCAGATTGATCAGGGTAAATGCAGGGGTATTTGGTTTCCTTGTATCTGGTGCAGATTTATCAGGGTAAAAGCAGGGGTATTTGGTTTCCTTGTATCTGGTGCAGATTGATCAGGGTAAAAGCAGGGGTATTTGGTTTCCTTGATGTATCTGGTGCAGATTTTTACACCGGTTTCGCAGTTGGGAGACTGTAAGAAATAGTCCCACCGGTACAGCGACTTTCACACCGTGTTCAGATAAAGTTGCAGAAGAACCCTGTAGGATTGTTCAGTAACATGACATTGAAATGTGACAAGGTCACTGCTTTCACACTAGCCACACTAAATCATGATGTGATCCAAGCAAACATTTAAACGTCATGTAAAGCGTTCAGCGATTAGCGCATTTCCTCACACCCATGTAATGAGCTCTGTTGCAATATGTCGGGATATATTATAATATTCTATGTGATGATTTGAGTTATACTCTGTTTTCAGAATCTCCCTATAGTATTCCATTCCTGAGATACTACGCATCAAAAAACATGATCCAAGGGTGGAATAAAGTGACTGCCATTAATATCGCGAAAGCAAATCCAAGCAGAAGTATTCCTAACTCCATACACTTTAGGATTTGCTGGAATTACAACAGGACAGCCTCACAATGGGAATTTCGTAGGGGATGTTGCATTATGGGAAATGCAGATGTCAGGAACTTTCACCTTCAGTGATTCTCTCAATTTATGTGTTTCTAGGGAATTTATTCCAACAGTATAAGTGATCAGATATTTTACAAGTGTCTGCTCTGGAGGTTACCGCAGTGATGGAAACCATGTTCCCATTGTCTGGGTATCCTGGTCCACCCCATTCACCATGTAACATGCTGTTTTGTGAACAGAAAATCTTCTCACTGGAGCCTGAAGGGAAGTTATTGATGGACATGGTCCTGGCAAAGGCCGAATCTCTGCTCAGTGAGAGCAGCGATGAGGAGAAGCACGAGATCCACAGCAAGCTGAAAAACATGAAGGCCAAGTTTGAAGAAACCACTACGTATATGACTCACTGCCACAGGTAGGAAACGCTCTCCTCTGACAGGACACACTCAGTTATCTGCCTGTCTGTTTACAAGTCAGGGTGGTCCCATGGGCGGGTAAAGCTAATGAAACTAAGGGTAACATTCTAATGAAGGGGGAGATTCATCTTAAAATATGTTTCATACAATGTACATTGTATGTAAATTTTATATAACTGGAGAAGAACAGGAACTCCAATATTGTGATTTTTATTATTCGAAATTTCGGCTCCCAACTGAGCCTTTTTCAAGAGCCTTTCTCCGTTGGGAGGTGAAATGTTGAGTAATAACAATCACCCTTTCTTTAACATTCGAGTGCCTGTCCTTCCCTTCTCCTGTATGCTACTATATATGGACGGTATGCATGTAATCTACACTACAAGAAGGGAGTGACCTGCTATCTGACTTTGTGTATGTGTGTATATATATATATATATATATATATATATATATATATATATATATATATATATATATATATACTGTATTCACCTACAAATGCAGCCCACTATCGATAAAATATCTATATAGATATATATATTTCTTCGAACAATAAAGCAAAATAAAGTGTAAAAATGAATGCTATACATATTTACTTGAAATCCAGAGGCCAATATCATGCATTTTGGATACTATGTGTGTTAGGGAAAGACTGCAGCATGCTGAGATTCCTCTCTAGTTAACCTGGGGTTCTGAGGAAACCCTGCACCCCATGTTTTTCCATCGGTACATTTGGTACAGTGCCCCCAAATCTTGCCCAGCTGAGTCCTAGGCTCAGATGTAGCTGCCATGTGCACAGGGACCTTTCCGTGAGGCTGAGAAGGTCGGGATAGGTCTGTGAAGGTCACCTCTGGGTTTGTCTCCCTCAGTCGCATCGAGTGGGTTTGGCTGCACTGGAGCGAGTATCTGAAAGCCCGGGATGATTTCACTCTGTGGGCCCACAACATGAAGCTGACCCTGGAACCAGACGTGGAGCTCCAGTTGGGCCTGAGAGAGAAGCGCTGGCAGCACGAGCAGGTCCAGGTTCTGCTGAGTGATGTGAGAAACCAGGCCCGGCTGATGGACAGGCTGCTAGAGGAAGCCGCCTCCTTGTACAACAGGATTGGAGACCCCAGCGTGGACGAGGAGGTTCAGAATGAGATGCTGGCCGAGTACAAGCAAATAAAGAAGAAAGCACAGGTCTGAGGTCCCTCTTATACAGGGAGAATGATCTGTTACATGGCGCTGGCTCTGTACACTGGTCAGAGAGTAGTACAGGACAGGTACTTTATGTATGTGCCCCTGAGATTGTATGATCTGATTTTAGTATCTAAATCACAGAGATAAACTGACCTGAGAGGTCATGCAGAGGTAGAATTGGCTCACACTATATCCCACTTCAAAGGCCAGCACAGCTGCATCTCCTCCTCCTGTTGTAATATGAACCTTCAGCCTTTATTTATAATATATCATTTAACAATCTCCGCACTTTAGGGCAAGCAGGAGTTGTGAGATGCTGCCTGAAAAGAAAGAGATGTAGAGGAGACCCACAGAATATATAGGACGAGGTGTAGAGGAGACCCACGGAATATATAGGACGAGGTTTAGGAGAGGCCCACGAAATATATAGGACGAGGTGTAGAGGAGACCCACGGAATATATAGGACGAGGTGTAGGGGAGGCCCACAGAATATATAGGACGAGGTGTAGAGGAGACCCACGGAATATATAGGACGAGGTGTAGGGGAGGCCCACGGAATATATAGGACGAGGTGTAGGGGAGGCCCACGGAATATATAGGACGAGGTTTAGGGGAGGCCCACGGAATATATAGGACGAGGTGTAGAGGAGACCTACGGAATATATAGGACGAGGTGTAGGGGAGGCCCACGGAATATATAGGACGAGGTGCAGAGGAGACCCATGGAATATATAGGACGAGGTGTAGAGGAGACCCACGGAATATACAGGACGATGTGTAGAGGAGACCCACGGAATATATAGGACGAGGTGTAGAGGAGACCCACGGAATATATAGGACGATGTGTAGAGGAGACCCACGGAATATATAGGACGAGGTGTAGAGGAAGCAAACGGATCACACATTATATCACACATATTATCGCACATTATCACCATCTGGACCGTTTGTGTAATATTGCCTTAGCCAAAGCCTTGGTCACAATGCTGTATACATCCTTTCCCAAGCCCCTGAGGATGACATTGCTACCCTGTATTTGCATCCTTGCAGGCACACCCCTTGGCCTGGCAGTGATCCAGCCTTCTGTCTGTGCTGTTTGTACAGTACTGTGTCTATTTGAATTTGGTTTAGCCTGTGTATGACGGGCTCATGTTAATCCTCTCATAGTAATATGAAAAGCCGCAGACGTTCTCCTGCGTTATCTGATTTCCAGGTATAAGGGCGTTAACCCTTTGCTGCTAAAGGATGTTTCTCCCGGACCTAAACACAGTAATTAGTGAAACACAGAATATCATATGACCTTTCCTTCCAACGGGAAACTACTTTCCCATGCACAGTTACACCATTGTCTTCTTGGTCCCGTGAAAGACATCACAAACGCTGAAGAATTAAGGAATTGTACTGAAATCTATTCCAAAGTCATTTTCCTGCAGAGATTGAGTGGAAATCCGTTGCCTGCTGCTCAATACCGGCTTTCCTTACACAGCCTCCCCCCCCCCCCCCCCCGTTACACAGCACCCCCCCCCCCCCCGTCCTGTCTGTCAGGGATCTAATAATCCACCTCAAATCTACCAGCTCACTTCTCTCAATGCAGAAAATGTTGTGTTTGCAGACCCCCAAGAAGTCTCTCTCTTTCTCTCTCTGTATCTCTGTATCTCTGTATCTCTCTCTCTCTCTCTGTATCTCTCTCTCTCTCTCTCTCTCTCTGTATCTCACTCTCTCGTCTCTCTCTGTAACTCTCTCTCGTCTCTCTCTCTCTCTCTCTCTCTCGTCTCTCTCTCTCTCTCTCTGTATCTCTCTCTCTCTCTGTCTGTCTTCGTTTTGTTCACACAATATTGTGTGTGTGTATATATATACAGGCATACCCCGCATTAACGTACGCAATGGGACCGGAGCATGTATGTAAAGTGAAAATGTACTTAAAGTGAAGCACTCCCTTTTTCCCACTTTTGATGCATGTACTGTACTGCAATTGTCATATACGTGCATAACTGATGTAAATAACGCATGTGTAACAGGCTCTATAGTCTCCCCCCTTACACACAGCTTCGGTACAGGTAGGGAGCCGGGATTGCTGTTCAGGACGTGCTGACAGGCGCATGCGTTAGCTGCTGTTTGCCTATTGAGCGAAATGTACTTACTCGCGAGTGTACTTAAAGTGAGTGTCCTTAAAGCGGGGTATGCCTGTATTTACTGTTTTATAAATAATCTCCGAATTGAGATTCAGAATGTTTATTTTCTTAATGCAACAATCCTACCTACCTGGGACATTTTTGTTTTATTGTTATTTATTTTACATAACTGTTACACGGATCCTCAGATACCTACCTGTGCTATTTGCGGTGTCAGGGACCCCCCTCCCCAGGTTCTTTAGATACTTACCTGTGCCGTTTCCTATTGGTTGACGCAGACGGCCAGGTTGTTTTCTCGCAGCACTTTCCGGGGTAATTTCCCGGAGAAGCAGGGTCCCCGGAGCTGGTCACTTTCTCTCTGGTGTCGCAGTACAAAAAAAGGGATTTTCCTTTTCTGAGAGATGCTGCGTTAGAGCGCGATTCCTTTATTAGAGCGCAATGCCTTTATTAGAGCGTGATGCCTTTATTAGAGCGTGATTCCTTTATTAGAGTGCGATGCCTTTATTAGAGAGCGATTCCTTTATTAGAGCGCGATGCCTTTATTAGAGCGTGATGCCTTTATTAGAGCGTGATTCCTTTATTAGAGTGCGATGCCTTTATTAGAGCGTGATGCCTTTATTAGAGCGTGATTCCTTTATTAGAGTGCGATGCCTTTATTAGAGAGCGATTCCTTTATTAGAGCGCGATGCCTTTATTAGAGCGCGATGCCTTTATTAGAGCGCGATGCCTTTATTAGAGCGCGATGCCTTTATTAGTGAGATGCCTTTATTAGAGCGCGATGCCTTTATTAGAGCGATGCCTTTATTAGAGCGAGATACCTTTATTAGAGCGATGCCTTTATTAGAGCGCGATGCCTTTATTAGAGCGCAATGCCTTTATTAGAGCGCGATGCCTTTATTAGAGCGCAATGCCTTTATTAGAGCGCAATGCCTTTATTAGAGCGATGCCTTTATTAGAGCGAGATACCTTTATTAGAGCGATGCCTTTATTAGAGCGCGATGCCTTTATTAGAGCGCGATGCCTTTATTAGAGCGATGCCTTTATTAGAGCGAGATGCCTTTATTAGAGCGATATGCCTTTATTAGAGCGAGATGCCTTTATTAGAGCGAGATGCCTTTATTAGAGCGCGATGCCTTTATTAGAGAGAGATGCCTTTATTAGAGCGAGATGCCTTTATTAGAGCGAGATGCCTTTATTAGAGAGCGATGCCTTTATTAGACCGTGTTTCCTACTGAAGAGTTATTGTTTCAGGAGAGAGCGGCGCTTCTTGGGGAGATAATGAAGGAACATGAGGCCTATGAGGAGGACGTCAATGAATTCCGATCTTGGCTGAACGGGGTGATAGAAAAGCTGAAGGGATGCGTTGGAGGAGCTGAATGTACAGAGCACCGTCTCAGCATACTGCAGGTGTGTATACTGCAGGGTCAGGCGGACACGGGGGCAGTGGCACCCCCACACCGCCTCCGCATACTGCAGGTGTGTATACTGCAGGGTCAGGCGGACACGGGGGCAGTGGCACCCCCACACCGCCTCCGCATACTGCAGGTGTGTAAACTGCAGGGTCAGGCGGACACAGGGGCAGTGGCACCCCCACACCGCCTCCACATACTGCAGGTGTGTATACTGCAGGGTCAGGCGGACACGGGGGCAGTGGCACCCCCACACTGTGTCAGCATGGACTCTCTGCAGCCAGTACAGACATATTTGCAATGTCTGGCAGGTAAGTTCTTTTAGTGGCTAATTCCAGCGGTTACATAAAAGATGTCTGACCCTGTGCATTGTTTTGTACTTTATTCCATTTTATTTTACTCTCTTTTTGCCAGAAAAAAGATGGCAGCTATTTCCTCCATTAGAAAGCACTTAGTTATTCTTATGATTTCTAAAGAGGTTTGAATATTTTGGGGGGTTTCGGGTTTGTTTCTTTGGTGGAACAGTCCGTCTCTGCAACGTGTTATCGGCACCTCTGGCAATGATAAGGTTAAATGTGACAGAGTGATGGTGCAGAAAAGGCCCTAAACACTGTTAGTGCTCACTAAATATTAAGTGATAAATAACAAATCCAATCTTAAGAGTGAAAGTGATTCAAGTGAAAAGGAATATAAAATAATGCCAAATGGCGTAGTGAATTAGATTGAATGCTGCAACTCCCGGCTCGGACCCTCTGGTGTGTGGGGGGGGGGGGGGGGTCTTCACTGGTCCCCAGAAGGTAGGAACGTTTTTCTTGCAGCCCAGGGGGAACATGTGGAAAAACAACAGAAAACCTCAATCTAAGTGCAGAGGAAACACTTTGAGTGAATATTTTCTCAAGGAGTCTTGGCTCATATGTGCAGCCTACTCACAAGATGTAAGTGGTATGCGGGCAACAATTGGTATCTTTAGTAATATGGTCTCCTGTGTCCGGGCGTTGATACACTCCACCCCAGGTATTCAGTGTGGTGGTTAGATGTAAAGACAAAAGGACATATCCATGGTGCAGATCAATCGTATAAAGGTAGGTATTTTATATACGTAATAAAAATGCGCACTTACAATAAAATAAAATTAAAACAGCATATATCACATAATCGTGACGGAAGTGAGGATGTGATACCGCCGTGGCTCCGCCCACCGCCCCCGTTCTGTGCGTTTTTACTGCTCTCCCGCATACAGCTGACTGCTGCCTGGTCACACGCTGCACTGACTGCAGCTCGATTCCCCTGCGCTCTCCAGAGCGTTGCGTCACTTCCGGTGAGGCTTCTATGGTCGGCAGTCACTCTGCACCACTCCCCTCTTCCTCTGGGCAGTACTCCTACGCGTTTCACCACTAAGAGTGTATGGCTTCGTCAGGAGTATATAAAATACCTACCTTTATACCATTGATCTGCACCATGGATATGTCCTTTTGTCTTTACATCTAACCACCACACTGAATACCTGGGGTGGAGTATCAACGCCCGGACACAGGAGACCATATTACTAAAGATACCAATTGTTGCCCGCATACCACTTACATCTTGTGAGTAGGCTGCACATATGAGCCAAGACTCCTTGAGAAAATATTCACTCAAAGTGTTTCCTCTGCACTTAGATTGCTGTTTTCTGTTGTTTTTTCCACATGCTCCCCCTGGGCTGCAAGAAAAATGATAAGGTTAAATACAGGTGTCCCTAAAGTGACAGTGCTGTAGAAGTGAATGATACTGTGTGCGAGGGATTCATCTGTCGTGTGACCTCAGTGATTGTGCATAATAATAATAATAATAAGAAGAAGAAGAAGACTGATCAGTGCCTGAATACAAAGTGTCAGAGTCACTGCTTTGCCACGTGCTCCCAGCACAGTGTGTGACTGGTACATGGGCACAGCTTCTCGAGATGAGCATTGGCGTGACGGATAGCCCTGGACGTGCCCTGCCAACGCCTCACTGGAGATTATCCAGAATGGTGACACATTAGGTGGCGTATATAACTCCCGCCCTCGGTGATCACACAATGCATGTTTGGTGACATTCCTGACACGTGTGATCAGCTTCCTGTGACTTCGGACACTGTACATGAAACCTCTTCCGTGGCAGAGGAACTCGCAATCTATCACTGCATGGTAATAATGCGTTACCGGTTTCAGCAAAGTGTTGTGGGTGTAAGAGGGTAACTTTTTACTGGTGATTTTGCAAAAGAGTAGATGATCTCCTACAATGAGTACATAGATTGTAAGCTCTCCGGGGCAGGGATTGGCTGATTTTGTTTGTTGCATGTATTGTAATTTAGTTCCCTGTATTATATTGTCTCTTAGTGCGGATGATACTGTGGGCGCTATATAAATAAAGATATACATGCATACAGTCCATATTGAATATGTTCATGAGCTGTATATACTGGTCCTACTTCCAAATAAATAACTTTCCCACCATTTGGGCACAATTCTAACCTAAACCCTCCTTACTAAGAAGGGCGACATTGCACGGCACTGTACGGTTATAGCAATGATTGGGTAGTACGCTTACTTATGGATTAGCACTGCTTTGTAAATATGAGCAAAATGAGGTAATGACTCATGTAGTAGCTCAAATCACCATAGAATGTGCACGTTACCCCAGTATATTTTTAGGATTACAGCAGAATGTGCATGTTACCCCAGTATATTTTTAGGATTACAGCAGAATGTGCATGTTACCCCAGTATATTTTTTAGGATTACAGCAGAATGTGCATGTTACCCCAGTATATTTTTAGGATTACAGCAGAATGTGCACGTTACCCCAGTATATTCTTAGGATTAGAGCAGAATGTGCATGTTACCCCAGTATATTTTTAGGATTACAGCAGAATGTGCATGTTACCCCAGTATATTTTTAGGATTACAGCAGAATGTGCATGTTACCCCAGTATATTTTTTAGGATTACAGCAGAATGTGCATGTTACCCCAGTATATTTTTTAGGATTACAGCAGAATGTGCATGTTACCCCAGTATATTTTTTAGGATTACAGCAGAATGTGCATGTTACCCCAGTATATTTCTTAGGATTACAGCAGAATGTGCATGTTACCCCAGTATATTTTTTAGGATTACAGCAGAATGTGCATGTTACCCCAGTATATTTTTTAGGATTACAGCAGAATGTGCATGTTACCCCAGTATATTTTTAGGATTACAGCAGAATGTGCATGTTACCCCAGTATATTTTTTAGGATTACAGCAGAATGTGCATGTTACCCCAGTATATTTCTTAGGATTACAGCAGAATGTGCACGTTACCCCAGTATATTTTTAGGATTACAGCAGAATGTGCATGTTACCCCAGTATATGTCTTAGGATTACAGCAGAATGTGCATGTTACCCCAGTATATTTTTAGGATTACAGCAGAATGTGCATGTTACCCCAGTATATTTTTAGGATTACAGCAGAATGTGCATGTTACCCCAGTATATTTCTTAGGATTACAGCAGAATGTGCACGTTACCCCAGTATATTCTTAGGATTACAGCAGAATGTGCATGTTACCCCAGTATATTTCTTAGGATTACAGCAGAATGTGCACGTTACCCCAGTATATTTTTAGGATTACAGCAGAATGTGCATGTTACCCCAGTATATTTTTTAGGATTACAGCAGAATGTGCATGTTACCCCAGTATATTTTTTAGGATTACAGCAGAATGTGCATGTTACCCCAGTATATTTTTTAGGATTACAGCAGAATGTGCACGTTACCCCAGTATATTTTTTAGGATTACAGCAGAATGTGCACGTTACCCCAGTATATTTCTTAGGATTACAGCAGAATGTGCACGTTACCCCAGTATATTTTTAGGATTACAGCAGAATGTGCATGTTACCCCAGTATATTTCTTAGGATTACAGCAGAATGTGCACGTTACCCCAGTATATTTTTAGGATTACAGCAGAATGTGCATGTTACCCCAGTATATTTCTTAGGATTACAGCAGAATGTGCACGTTACCCCAGTATATTTTTAGGATTACAGCAGAATGTGCATGTTACCCCAGTATATTTCTTAGGATTACAGCAGAATGTGCACGTTACCCCAGTATATTCTTAGGATTACAGCAGAATGTGCATGTTACCCCAGTATATTTCTTAGGATTACAGCAGAATGTGCATGTTACCCCAGTATATTTTTTAGGATTACAGCAAAATGTGCATGTTACCCCAGTATATTCTAAGGATTACAGCAGAATGTGCACGTTACCCCAGTATATTTTTTAGGATTACAGCAGAATGTGCACGTTACCCCAGTATATTTTTAGGATTACAGCAGAATGTGCATGTTACCCCAGTATATTTCTTAGGATTAAAGCAGAATGTGCATGTTACCCCAGTATATTCTAAGGATTACAGCAGAATGTGCACGTTACCCCAGTATATTTTTTAGGATTACAGCAGAATGTGCACGTTACCCCAGTATATTTTTAGGATTACAGCAGAATGTGCATGTTACCCCAGTATATTTTTAGGATTACAGCAGAATGTGCATGTTACCCCAGTATATTTTTAGGATTACAGCAGAATGTGCATGTTACCCCAGTATATTTTTAGGATACAGCAGAATGTGCATGTTACCCCAGTATATTTTTAGGATTACAGCAGAATGTGCATGTTACCCCAGTATATTTTTAGGATTACAGCAGAATGTGCATGTTACCCCAGTATATTTTTTAGGATTACAGCAGAATGTGCATGTTACCCCAGTATATTTTTTAGGATTACAGCAGAATGTGCATGTTACCCCAGTATATTTCTTAGGATTACAGCAGAATGTGCACGTTACCCCAGTATATTTTTAGGATTACAGCAGAATGTGCATGTTACCCCAGTATATTTCTTACGATTACAGCAGAATGTGCATGTTACCCCAGTATATTTTTTAGGATTACAGCAGAATGTGCATGTTACCCCAGTATATTTTTTAGGATTACAGCAGAATGTGCACGTTACCCAAGTATATTTTTAGGATTACAGCAGAATGTGCACGTTACCCCAGTATATTTTTAGGATTACAGCAGAATGTGCATGTTACCCCAGTATATTTTTTAGGATTACAGCAGAATGTGCACGTTACCCCAGTATATTTTTAGGATTACAGCAGAATGTGCATGTTACCCCAGTATATTTTTAGGATTACAGCAGAATGTGCATGTTACCCCAGTATATTCTAAGGATTACAGCAGAATGTGCACGTTACCCCAGTATATTTTTTAGGATTACAGCAGAATGTGCATGTTACCCCAGTATATTTTTTAGGATTACAGCAGAATGTGCATGTTACCCCAGTATATTTTTTAGGATTACAGCAGAATGTGCACGTTACCCAAGTATATTTTTAGGATTACAGCAGAATGTGCACGTTACCCCAGTATATTTTTAGGATTACAGCAGAATGTGCATGTTACCCCAGTATATTTTTAGGATTACAGCAGAATGTGCATGTTACCCCAGTATATTTTTAGGATTACAGCAGAATGTGCATGTTACCCCAGTATATTTTTAGGATTACAGCAGAATATGCATGTTACCCCAGTATATTTTTAGGATTACAGCAGAATGTGCATGTTACCCCAGTATATTTTTAGGATTACAGCAGAATGTGCATGTTACCCCAGTATATTTTTAGGATTACAGCAGAATGTGCATGTTACCCCAGTATATTTTTAGGATTACAGCAGAATATGCATGTTACCCCAGTATATTTTTAGGATTACAGCAGAATGTGCATGTTACCCCAGTATATTTTTAGGATTACAGCAGAATGTGCATGTTACCCCAGTATATTTTTAGGATTACAGCAGAATGTGCATGTTACCCCAGTATATTTTTAGGATTACAGCAGAATGTGCATGTTACCCCAGTATATTTTTAGGATTACAGCAGAATGTGCACGTTACCCAAGTATATTTTTAGGATTACAGCAGAATGTGCATGTTACCCCAGTATATTCTAAGGATTACAGCAGAATGTGCACGTTACCCCAGTATATTTTTTAGGATTACAGCAGAATGTGCACGTTACCCCAGTATATTTTTAGGATTACAGCAGAATGTGCATGTTACCCCAGTATATTTTTAGGATTACAGCAGAATATGCATGTTACCCCAGTATATTTTTAGGATTACAGCAGAATGTGCATGTTACCCCAGTATATTTTTAGGATTACAGCAGAATGTGCATGTTACCCCAGTATATTTTTAGGATTACAGCAGAATGTGCATGTTACCCCAGTATATTTTTAGGATTACAGCAGAATGTGCATGTTACCCCAGTATATTTTTAGGATTACAGCAGAATGTGCATGTTACCCCAGTATATTTTTAGGATTACAGCAGAATGTGCATGTTACCCCAGTATATTTTTTAGGATTACAGCAGAATGTGCACGTTACCCCAGTATATTTTTTAGGATTACAGCAGAATGTGCACGTTACCCCAGTATATTTTTAGGATTACAGCAGAATGTGCATGTTACCCCAGTATATTTTTTAGGATTACAGCAGAATGTGCACGTTACCCCAGTATATTTTTAGGATTACAGCAGAATGTGCATGTTACCCCAGTATATTTTTTAGGATTACAGCAGAATGTGCACGTTACCCCAGTATATTTTTAGGATTACAGCAGAATGTGCATGTTACCCCAGTATATTTCTTAGGATTACAGCAGAATGTGCACGTTACCCCAGTATATTTTTAGGATTACAGCAGAATGTGCACGTTACCCCAGTATATTCTTAGGATTACATCAGAATGTGCACGTTACCCCAGTATATTCTTAGGATTACAGCAGAATGTGCATGTTACCCCAGTATATTTTTTAGGATTACAGCAGAATGTGCATGTTACCCCAGTATATTTTTTAGGATTACAGCAGAATGTGCATGTTACCCCAGTATATTTTTAGGATTACAGCAGAATGTGCACGTTACCCCAGTATATTTTTAGGATTACAGCAGAATGTGCATGTTACCCCAGTATATTTTTTAGGATTACAGCAGAATGTGTTGGTGAATCACATACAATAAGCAAAATGTGTATAGACTGTCTGTGATTTCCATATATTGGGGGTTTGTGCTTTATATGTGTGCCTGGAAACGGTCATCTACAAGGCAAAAAAACCCCATTCATGGTGGATCAGCGAGCTCATTTTCTGCTACTTCTATTCTATTTTAGGAAATCAATAAAGACATCCAAAGTGGTGAGAAGCAGTTAGAAGTCCTTGAAGATAAGTCAGCGACGGTCCTAGTGAACACGTCTCCTCTGGGAGCTGAGAAGATCTGCAAAGAGCTGGAGGAGCTGCACAGAGCACTGGCAGAACTGAAACTCATGAATAATGAGGAAGAGGAGGGTCTTCTCAAGACACACAACTCAGAGAGTGCCTTCCTAATGCTGGCTAGGCAACTGGAGGCCAACATAAATGAGTTTAGAAAAGCCATCCAGAGACTAGAGGGAAGCCTGGAGTCAGGGGAGCGGGTGAAAAGCGAGGATGAGCTTATAGCACTGTGGAGAACATTACATGTAAGCTTCCTGCACTCTCCATCTTACTGCACGGTATACTTTATACTAACTGAGGTTGTGTGTGTTACCTATTATGTACGGAGGCTGGTTAACTGGTGCAAATGGATGTCTGGCCATAAAAATAGTCAGAAAATGAATATTCCAAGGAATGGTGCATGGTGTAATGGATAAGGCGATTGTCCTGATTACACAACATTGCGGGTTTGACTCCATCTTCGGTCACTTGCACTCACTGTATGATCCTTGACAGATGAGTTTATGTCCATGTGCCTCAGTTTACCCATCAGTAACTGGGTAACGATATCCCTGGCACCTGTGGGGACTGCCCTGCTGGTTAGATCAGAGGCTCAGAAATGTGCTGCAGGATTCCACCGGAAGGAACGCTACTGACCTGGAAACATAAAGAGCTTTGGAACCGGGGGTCGGCAGTATATAAATAGAAGATATGATGTGTATTATAATCCGGTTTCTGCTCTGTATCTGCCTATCACTTGTATTTTTAGATTAGACAGAGCTTGTATATTCTACAACACCTTCCTGAGCCCCCTTTTGGGGGAAGGGGGAGGTCAGAGGGCAGTTTTGCTGCTATAAGGAGCACTTGGGTAAAGCTTTTCTAACTGACTGACAGTAAATATCTCCATTATTCCATGTCAAGGCCACAAAGTCAGCTCTGGCAGGAGAAGAGGCCAAGGCGGAGAGAGTCAAGATTCAGCTCAAAGACCTGTTCAAGTTCTCCAAGGATGTCCAGCCTCTCTCTGATAGTGTCATAGCCGCAATGCGTGAATACCAGAGGTAATCGTCAGTGTAACAAACCCTATCAGGAAAGGGATATTACTGGGTAACTTATTCTCTGACAGGACATAAGTGCAACAATGCGCTGACTAGAAGTAGGCGTTAATGTAACAATGGTATAATTCATTAAAAAAACAATGACGAGCGGCCACTTGTTACATAATATCGCCAGCATGTAGCAATAGCAATGTGAGAAACAAGTGACATTGTTGCCCGTTTTTCAGATTTTATAGGATGATTTATGAGCCATATCATCAGCATAGAGCTGGTTTGTACATTGTGTCACAACATGTAATAACAGTGTTTATATCTCCGTGCTTTTATTAGAACAGGCCTGGAATAATTCCCAGTGACACAATGACAGGGCTGTATTGGTGTATATTTCCATTGTTTGAAGTCATGTTGTTATTTTGCCATTTTTTATTTATTGTTTACTAATTTCCTTTGCTTTTCATAGTATCATCCTGATCATATTACTGCAAAGTATTCCTTTATTGAATGTTATAATATGTTCTAATACAGACTTGTGGAAACGACTGCTGTTTTTTATTTTCTAGTAACCGTTTTTGAACACCGTTCCCATTGCTGGAACTTTAGAGTAGCTGCAACATTCTTGCAAATGAATCCCTACTTATCCCGTAAGAAAGGGGTCCCCAACCTTTTGTCACTTGTGAGCAACTTGTAAAATTCAAAATGTACAAGGAGCCACATCAATAATATAGAAGTCCAACGCGTGAAAGTACTTACCCTGCAGTGGGTGCGACCTACAGGCACGCTTCTCGAACACACAGACCCTTCCTTCTTAATCACACAGACCCCCCTTTTAATCACACAAACCCCCCTCTCGAACACACAGACCCTTCCTTCTTGACCACACAAACCCCCCTCTTAATCACACAGACGCCCCTCTAAATCACACAGACCCCCCTCTTAATCACACAGACCCCCCTCTTAATCACACAGACCCCCCTCTTAATCACACAGGCCCCCCTCTTAATCACACAGACCCCCCTCTTAATCACACAGACCCCCCTCTTAATCACACAGACCCCCCTCTTAATCACACAGACCCCCCTCTTAATCACACAGACCCCCCTCTTAATCACACAGACCCCCCTCTTAATCACACAGACCCCCCTCTTAATCACACAAACCCCCCTCTTAATCACACAGACCCCCCTCTTAATCACACAATCCCCCCTCTTAATCACACAGACCCCCCTCTTAATCACACAGACCCCCCTCTTGGCTACACAGATGTCCCATTGCATAGAGAGCTCTCGGCCCATAAAGATCCGTGTCTGACTCTGATGCAGGAACCCAGCCAGGACGGAGCAATTTGTGCCTGCTAGTATCTTTATCCAATTTGGCCGACCCTGGGCAGAATATTTGGTCTCTGAGCCGCATGTTTAGTAAGGCGCCAAAGCGCACCGTGTGTGCCGGAAGCGTCGGTGATATAACTGTCACTCCCACACCCCATTTATTTGTTAATGTACTGATTGGAATTAGGCTATGAGAAAAGAAATGCTTAAGATGGCAGAGAAGATGCTGCAAACTGCAGCTCTATTATATGTTGCAAAGTAGGACAATATATCATCGTGAATTTCTCACTCTGCGCTCACTGTTCTTCTTCAGGGCTAAAAGCAAAGCCTTCAAGCTGAGCACTGAGACCGAATCAGCGCTGCGGCAGCATTTCCAAAACCCAGGGCGAGAATTCCAGCACTGGAAGCCCATAGCAGAGAGAGTCCTGGATGCCACAGCCACTCACACGGGCGACGTCGCCCTGAGCAAGGACTTCCGAGCACAGATTGAGGTAGTAATGCTGCTGCTGCTGCTACACAAAGCCATCGGTTCCCACCCGTTTTCACTGGCCGTGTCCCTCTCACCCCCCAGTCACTGGCCGTGTCCCTCTCACCCCCAGTCACTGGCCGTGTCCCTCTCACCCCCTAGTCACTGGCCGTGTCCCTCTCACCCCCCCAGTCACTGGCCGTGTCCCCCTCACCCCCCAGTCACTGGCCGTGTCCCTCTCTCCCCCCAGTCACTGGCCGTGTCCTTCTCACCCCCCAGTCACTGGCCGTGTCCCTCTCACCCCCCAGTCCCTGGCCGTGTCCCTCTCACCCCCCAGTCACTGGCCGTGTCCCTCTCACCCCCCAGTCACTGGCCGTGTCCCTCTCACCCCCCAGTCACTGGCCGTGTCCCTCTCACCCCCCAGTCACTGGCCGTGTCCCTCTCACCCCCCAGTCACTGGCCGTGTCCCTCTCACCCCCCAGTCACTGGCCGTGTCCCTCTCACCCCCCAGTCCCTGGCCGTGTCCCTCTCACCCCCCAGTCACTGGCCGTGTCCCCCTCACCCCCCAGTCACTGGCCGTGTCCCTCTCACCCCCCAGTCACTGGCCGTGTCCCCCTCACCCCCCAGTCACTGGCCATGTCCCTCTCACCCCCCAGTCACTGGCCGTGTCCCTCTCACCCCCCAGTCACTGGCCGTGTCCCTCTCACTCCCCAGTCACTGGCCGTGTCCCTCTCACCCCCCAGTCACTGGCCGTGTCCCTCTCACCCCCCAGTCACTGTCCGTGTCCCTCTCACCCCCCAGTCACTGGCCGTGTCCCCCTCACGCCTCAGTCACTGGCCGTGTCCCCCTCACCCCTCAGTCATTGGCCGTGTCCCCCTCACCCCTCAGTCATTGGCCGTGTCCCTCTCACCCCCCAGTCACTGGCCGTGTCCCTCTCACCCCCCAGTCACTGGCCGTGTCCCCCTCACCCCCCAGTCACTGGCTGTGTCCCCCTCACCCCCCAGTCACTGGCCGTGTCCCCCTCACCCCCCAGTCACTGGCCGTGTCCCCTTCACCCCCCAGTCACTGGCCGTGTCCCCCTCACCCCCCAGTCCCTGGCCGTGTCCCCCTCACCCCTCAGTCACTGGCCGTGTCCCCCTCACCCCCCAGTCACTGGCCGTGTCCCCCTCACCCCCCAGTCAGGGTGTTGAAGTACAATGTAAATAAGTGTCGGGATGTCTGGGTCCTGGGGGACTAAACTCATTTTCCAGGCATAGCGATCTCTGAAAGGGTTAATCTCGTTAAACTAGATCATAATGAAATGAAGCAAATCTGAGAAATGAGCCTGCAGTATTAATCACTATTATTTTGTTGGCCTAGAACTGCCCCCTCCCCCCCTATTTATCAGGTGGATTCCATTGCAGTACATGTGGCCGGAAATACACATCACTGTTCTGCTTTGTTCTTGACACCCGGGCAGAAGATAAGGCATCTCACTCACGGTCCCCGGGTGTCCCAGTTCGGAGGCGTCACGTTCCCCTCTCCGGTATCACACAGAAACCGGCAGGACAGCTGCAGACGTTTCTGTCTCTGTTTTTTAGACGCTCCTGGGAGAAAGCTGCAGCATCCGAGACGGGCTGGCGATGCTGCAGCACAAAAAGAATCATATAACCGGTGTGTATGGGGAAGAGGCAGCCGCGGCGCTACTCAAAGAGGCAGCAGCGTCTGCCAGGGAACGGGAAGCACTGCACGGCGGCCTGCTGCAGAGGAAAAACACGTTACAGGTCATTTACTGAACTACTCATTCTTCAGCAAATATTTTACATAAAGCAGAGGAAACCTCTGGGCATTTGTGACGCAATTAAAATGAAGCTGGGAGACATTTTCATGGAGAGAGTGGTGGATTTGTGGAGTAGCGTCCCAGCACTGGTGGTAACGGCTATACAATAAGGGAATTCAAACATGCGTGGGTTAAACACCAGGCTAAATGCTAAATCTGAAAGAAAGCCCGGGATCGGGTCTGAGGTTAAACGGCACATAGGAGAATGGGCTGGCTGGGCCGCGTGGTTCTGATCCACCATCACATTCTGTGTTTCTATATTTCGTAAAAAAAATAACCATTTGCTATTTCTGCACATTTTGCTGCTTTAGGTGTAATTATAAATAATAAATAATATCTCGGTTGCCTTTATTTGGTGTTCTGGGACTCTGTCCTCTTACCCTGATTTCTACAAAGAGAACGATGTTATGAGGGGGTCCGTAGCTTACAACTTCACACTGTCCCGTGTGCCTCCCCGATATGAACGTGTTCTGCATTATGTCCACGTGTAGAGTTTGGCTTCTCGGAGTAAAGACTTTGATGCGGCTTTCGAACAGTTGCAGCAGAAGGTGTCTGCCCTCAGCATCAAAGCAGCGTCCGAGAACAACCCGCAGCCGGATCTGGTCGGAAAAGAGACGCAGCTGCAGAGGCTACAGGTGGGTGCTGGTTACAGGTGGGTGCTGGTTACAGCTGGGTGCTGGTTACAGCTGGGTGCTGGTTACAGCTGGGTGCTGGTTACAGCTGGGTGCTGGTTACAGGTGGGTGCTGGTTACAGCTGGGTGCTGGTTACAGCTGGGTGCTGGTTACAAGTGAGTGCTGGCTACTGCTGGGTGCTGGCTACTGCTGGGTGCTGGCTACTGCTGGGTGCTGGCTACAGGTGTGTGCTGGTTACAGGTGGGTGCTGGTTACGGGTGGGTGCTGGTTACGGGTAGGTGCTGGTTATGGGTGGGTGCTGGTTACGGGTGGGTGCTGGTTACGGGTGGGTGCTGGTTACGGGTGGGTGCTGGTTACGGGTGGGTGCTGGTTACGGGTGGGTGCTGGTTACGGCTGGGTGCTGGTTACAGCTGGGTGCTGGTTACAGCTGGGTGCCGGTTACAGGTGGGTGCCGGTTACAGGTGGGTGCCGGTTACAGGTGGGTGCCGGTTACAGCTGGGTGCCGGTTACAGGTGGGTGCCGGTTACAGCTGGGTGCCGGTTACAGCTGGGTGCCGGTTACAGCTGGGTGCCGGTTGCAGGTGGGTGCTGGTGAATCTGCTGGATGACCAGTAATAATCTGCTTTAAGCACAGAAAATAAAGATAAAGGGACAGAAAGAGCAGCTGCAATCCATAGCAATACTGAGCAGCTCTCCACTATGTTCCCCATCTTTGCCTTACAGATGCTCCAGGAAGACGTTGTGAAACTGGAAACACACTTTGAAGAGTTAAATTCCATGGGCCAGTCTAACCCGACTAACGTGCATAAAGTGGGGCCGTTATCTTCAGAATACCGAACCCTAAAAAGGGCTCTAGAGGTAACAATGAATCTGAATCCCTCAGGCGTGCGCCCCACATTGTCTCCTAAAAAAGCCGTATGTATTCTATATTCTGGAAGATAAACATTTTATTTTTATTAACAGCACAGTACAAACGGTGATGAGGCTGCTTTTATATATATATATATATATATATATATATATATATATATATATATATATCTGTATATATATATCTGTATATATATATCTGTATTTATACCTAGATCTGTTTTTCACTAAAAACTTCTCTCTCTGATTTCTCCATTTCCCCCTTTCCTCTCTATGACTATCACCTCATCTCATTCTCTCGCTTCTCCCCTTCTCCATCTCCATGTACCCCTCGGTTCTGCAGAGACCTGCGCTCTATTGTATTGTATTGTATGTCTTCATTTATATAGCGCCATTAATGTACATAGCGCTTCACAGCAGTAATACACGTGGTAATCATATAAATAACAGATAATATAAATAACAGATAATATAAATAACAGATAATATAAATAACAGATAATATAAATAACAGGCCATGGGAATAAGTGCTGTAGAACGAGAACTGGCGCACAGTCAAAGAGCGGGTCCCAGGATGAATAAAAAAATGTCTTTATTAATCCATGCAACAAACGGAGGTGAGCGCCCTCCTACGCGTTTCGTGTACACTCCTCTTCCTAAATGTTACTTTTATGTCTGAAGCACTTCTTCCCATGATGTGTTATTTCTATTTCTTGTTATTTATATGATTGTCACGTGTATTACTGCTGTGAAGCGCTATGTACATTAATGGCGCTATATAAATAAAGACATACATACAGATAGATAGATAGATAGATAGATAGATAGATAGATAGATAGATAGATAGATAGATAGATAGATAGATAGACAGACACATACAACCAGGGGGGGAATTATTCTTGGACATGCGCAATAATATACACATTTATTCCCATGTAAAAATCGTTTCAAATCTCTGTTATTATTTATTAAATATTAGACAGACAGGTGTCCTACCGCTCAACCTAGTAATCACATAGAGAAGGAAAGTACTGAGGTGCAAACGGAATATACATAGACATTAAGCACGTGAATTAGTAAATGTTTTCCCAGGTTGGGAAACCGTGCAAGATTCCCATATATATGCACTCGCTCAGCTTAAATGTACAATACAGGATGTAGAGAACTGTACATCCTGTACTGTACATTTACAGTAAGCTGAGCGAGTGCATGTATGTACGGGAATCTTTTGTGATTTCCCAACCTGGGAAAACATTTATGTGCTTAATATTTTTCTAAATAATAATGATTACATTTTATTTGTTTTATAAAACATAAAAATGTGTTTTATTAGATTATCACAATGCTATAAAATGTACCACATGGTCTATGAAAAAAGGTACAGGAACCGCAGCCCCCCTGAAAAAACACATGGGAGGGGCGACACATTCCAAGTGCTACCTCCTGAATGGGTCCGGACAGGAGGTCAGAGTTTGTATGTGTGTGTGTGTAAGTGGGAGAGTGTGTGTGTGTGTGTGTGTGTGTGTGTGTGTGTGTGTGTGTGTGTGTGTGTGTGTGTGTGTGTGTGTGTGTGTGTGTGTGTGTGTGTGTGTGTGTGTGTGTGTGTGTGTGTGTAAGTGGTGTGTGTGTACATGGGAGAGTGTGTGTAAGTGGTGTGTGTGTGTGTGTGTGTGTGTGTGTGTGTGTGTGTGTGTGTGTGTGTGTGTGTGTGTGTGTGTGTGTGTGTGTGTGTGTGTGTGTGTGTGTGTGTGTGTGTGGAAGTGTGTGTAAGTGTGTGGAAGTGTGTGTGTGTGGAAGTGTGTGTGTGTGTGTGTGTGGAAGAGTGTGTGGAAGTGTGTGTGTGTAAGTGGAAGAGTGTGTGTAAGTGTGTGTGTGTAAGTGGAAGAGTGTGTGTAAGTGTGTGTGTGTAAGTGGAAGAGTGTGTGTAAGTGTGTGTGTGTGTAAGTGTGTGTGTGTAAGTGTGTGTGTGTAAGTGTGTGTGTGTGTGTGTAAGGCTGCGGCCACACTAGTGCTGAGCGTGCTGACCGCGTGGTGCTTGCCGATGTTAGTTTCAACAAGTGAAATTGTCCCGTCCCCACTCACGCGATCGGCGCACGTGTACGGGCGCTCACACACGCTTGGCGCGTGCATAAACAAAAAAAAAAGACTTTCTAGCGCGCTCAACTTACCCGCAACGCCCCCCCTGCGTGCTTGTGAAATAGGGGTGACGGGAGGGGTGAGAGAGACGGGAGGGGGGGAGATATGGGGGGACGAGAGACAGGGGGCGAGGGTTGGGGTTCCCCAGAATTTCAACATCGAATTCTGGAGTTCCCTAACAACAACAAAAAAAGTTGAAAACTACTGATCTAATATATACGGGTGTATGTGTGCATCACGCTATATAAATATATACACACCCACTTTTCCTGTATGACTAGCTTTCTGATCTAAATGTGAACGGCTATAAATAACATCCTACAGTACAGTATATTATATTAGAAAACAAACAGAAATAGAAGTGAATGTTTAGTACAGTACATAGCAGTCACACTGCTCCATCTAGTGGTGCGAGTCAGATCTACATGTGGAGAATAAAAGGACAAATCTTTTCAGAAGATTTATTTATTATTATTTTATGTAAAATTCAAAATGTACAGAGAGCCCCATCAATATTATTTATTTATTTATAAGATGTGTTACCAGGAAATAATACAGTGAGGTTTACCGCTTGTTTTTACGCATGTCCTGGGCACAGAGTTATGGTGACAGATACACGGTTACATTAAATGATATGGGGTTATACATTATATACAAGACATTGCATGCACAGTTACAGATAATATATATTCTAGGCATATGTAACAGTTACAGATAATATATATTATAGGCGTATGTAACAGTTACAGATAATATATATTATAGGCGTATGTAACAGTTACAGATAATATATATTATAGGCGTATGAAACAGTTACAGATAATATATATTATAGGCGTATGTAACAGTTACAGATAATATATATTATAGGCGTATGTAACAGTTACAGATAATATAAATTATAGGCGTATGTAACAGTTACAGATAATATATGTTATAGGCGTATGTAACAGTTATAGGCGTATGTAACAGTTACAGATAATATACATTATAGGCGTATGTAACAGTTACAGAGAATATAAATTATAGGCGTATGTAACAGTTACAGAGAATATATGTTATAGGCGTATGAAACAGTTACAGATAATATATGTTATAGGCGTATGTAACAGTTACAGATAATATATATTATAGGCGTATGTAACAGTTACAGATAATATATGTTATAGGCGTATGTAACAGTTACAGATAATATATGTTATAGGCGTATGTAACAGTTACAGATAATATATATTATAGGCGTATGAAACAGTTACAGATAATATATATTATAGGCGTATTTAGCAGTTACAGATAATATATATTATAGGCGTATGTAACAGTTACAGATAATATATGTTATAGGCGTATGAAACAGTTACAGATAATATATTATAGGCGTATGTAACAGTTACAGATAATATATGTTATAGGCGTATGTAACAGTTACAGATAATATATGTTATAGGCGTATGTAACATTTACAGATAATATATGTTATAGGCGTATGTAACAGTTACAGATAATATATGTTATAGGCGTATGTAACAGTTACAGATAATATATGTTATAGGCGTATGTAACAGTTACAGATAATATAAATTATAGGCGTATGTAACAGTTACAGATAATGTATGTTATAGGCGTATGTAACAGTTACAGATAATATATGTTATAGGCGTATGTAACAGTTACAGATAATGTATGTTATAGGCGTATGTAACAGTTACAGATAATATAAATTATAGGCGTATGTAACAGTTACAGATAATGTATGTTATAGGCGTATGTAACAGTTACAGATAATATATGTTATAGGCGTATGTAACAGTTACAGATAATGTATGTTATAGGCGTATGTAACAGTTACAGATAATATATATTATAGGCGTATGAAACAGTTACAGATAATATATATTATAGGCGTATGTAACACTTACAGATA
This sequence comes from Ascaphus truei, assembly GCF_040206685.1. Classification (NCBI taxonomy): domain Eukaryota; kingdom Metazoa; phylum Chordata; class Amphibia; order Anura; family Ascaphidae; genus Ascaphus; species Ascaphus truei. The sequence continues at coordinate 41,172,174 of NC_134491.1, forward strand.
ATATATGTTATAGGCGTATGTAACAGTTACAGATAATATATATTATAGGCGTATGAAACAGTTACAGATAATATATATTATAGGCGTATTTAGCAGTTACAGATAATATATATTATAGGCGTATGTAACAGTTACAGATAATATATGTTATAGGCGTATGAAACAGTTACAGATAATATATTATAGGCGTATGTAACAGTTACAGATAATATATGTTATAGGCGTATGTAACAGTTACAGATAATATATGTTATAGGCGTATGTAACATTTACAGATAATATATGTTATAGGCGTATGTAACAGTTACAGATAATATATGTTATAGGCGTATGTAACAGTTACAGATAATATATGTTATAGGCGTATGTAACAGTTACAGATAATATAAATTATAGGCGTATGTAACAGTTACAGATAATGTATGTTATAGGCGTATGTAACAGTTACAGATAATATATGTTATAGGCGTATGTAACAGTTACAGATAATGTATGTTATAGGCGTACGTAACAGTTACAGATAATATATATTATAGGCGTATGAAACAGTTACAGATAATATATATTATAGGCGTATGTAACAGTTACAGATAATATATATTATCGGCGTATGAAACAGTTACAGATAATATATATTATAGGCGTATGTAACAGTTACAGATAATATATATTATAGGCGT